>NC_143560.1:32650000-32950000 GCF_054136105.1 Typopeltis vanoorti
TTCTGCTTCGGAACCTCGAACAAGCTGATGCTACAGTCTCCCTGGGAAGGGCCGCAAAAACTGTTTTAATTTTATCCATTAACTGGGCTTTTGTATTACTGGAAGTGCGATTGGTGTCTTTTTCAACTGCGCCCCATACAAAATAATCCATGGGGTTAAGGTCTGGGGAGTTTGGAGGCCAAACATTTGGACTGGTGAAGTCGTAGAAATTTTCAGACAACCATTTTTGACTTTTCCCAGAGGTGTGGCAAGGGGCCGAATCCTGCTGCCATACATACGGCCTACCATTGGCTACCCTTGTTATCCAGGGCTTGACTACAGTTAGCAACTCCACGAACAAAGCCCGAATTCCAATGCCAGGGTTCTTCAACACCTGTTCCTGCAGATTTGCGAGGAATTCTGCTGTACGAACGCAATCAGATCGTCTGCTAGGGATCTTTCTTCTTGCTACATCCTCGTAGTCACCATTGCAAGTCTCTAGTTCATGCCTGATTGTTTTTACTGTATTCAGGGAGCATTGGGCAGCAGTCGTGATATCCTTATTTTGATGGCGAGCACGAATCATCATGATACAAGTTATTCTCTTCCATGATTCAGGTGGGTTCCAGCTATCCTTCCTTTCTGACATCTTGTATATGAATGAAGAAGGGTCCAAACTTTTAAATGAAGAGAAGTGTGTGTTAATACATGTAACTTACGGAAAAATATAATTAATTATAAATATGTCAAATTTATCCCGAACACCCTGTATATACATATATACATATATATACACATATATACATATACATATATCCATGGACGTCTCCTCCTAGTTCTCTACGCTTTGACCCTGAATTTTCTTATATGGCTTCGACTAGTAAATAATGTTTATTCTCTGCCCCTTGGGTGATGTGTGCTCCAAAAACTTTCTTGTTCTTCCAAGAAATAATAAAACGTTGCCAGTAATGACTATTTTCTTTTGATATTACTTTTCTCATTTCAGTGATTTATCCAAGTCGACAGTTTGTTCCTATTAAACCTTTATATTTCTTTTTTAAATTTTCTTCGAAGTAGGAAATTTATAATTCCAGTTGTACTTCATTATCGGTTAGTTTAGTTCGTGGAATATTCTGATATCAGCTGGATGTGATGCTTAAGTTTTAACAGTTTGGGGGAGAATGTTCATGCTACGCGGGAAGAAAAACAGGAGATTCCATAAGGGGAACTATTCATTTTCTTATGAGACCTGCTAATTCACCTTTTGTCAAAAAAAGTTCTTATAAAATGTTTAACGCATCCTAGACGGAACTCGAACTCAGATCTTTCACAACCAAAAGAAAATCGTCTCGACCTCTGATTGCTATGAGAAATATAACTTCAATTCCCGTTACAATGCGCTCGATGGATCAAGAATAACTGCAGTCCACACTGAATGGCATCTGGTAAAATAACCGGAACTTACTGCGATAGATAGGGTCTGTAGATGCTAACTTCATATATTCTCTTCTTTCTTCTAGACCTTAAGTTGTGCCGACATTTCAATATTCAATGGATCTTGAAAGGTCGTTCCAAATTCATTTAATAGTAAAATTTATCTTGCTGAAAATATCGGTACGCTGCTTTTTTTTAGTAAGTTTATTGGACTGAAATGTCCTTTCGAGTGATTGAATTTTTAATTACTTTGTATCAGAAACTCACCTGCATGACAACGAAGAGGGCAGCAAAAAATAACAATGTTGACCACTCCACTCTCCCAAATACACCTTCAAGCTCTTCAAAGTCTGCTAAAATAAGCAAGGAAATGGCTCCTAAAATTGCAATCCAACCTGAAAGAAATGGTAAGTTTTTATTAGCATATATATTAAAAAGGGATAATATCCATTATTGTTATCACGTTCTGGTACTATATAAACCTTATATTTGCCCATTTTATATGGTTTAACGCCTAGCTGAAACTTAGTTTTTTTTTTTATCAATGGAAAGTATACTTTTTCGTGTGATTAGATGTCGCGTCACTCACCACTTTAAGATATTGACATAAAAGGACCCATAACAAAGAAATATATAAATTATTTAATCATTTTAACGGGGGAATAATATGTATGTTTAAAACCTGACTAGTAACAGTATCAGGAAACATTTCTTGTTGATAAATGTCTCCTGATACTGTTTGTTTTCATAGCTAAATTATAGCTCCAGCGAATACAAATCCACTTTGTGGCTCTTTCCATCTAGGATTAATGTAATGGTTTTTAATATGCTAATGCTTTTTTGTTCCCGAAATTCGTTTTAAGTAGAACATAAAACTGCTGGATAATCTATATAAGGCTACCGCGTGTTTTGATTTGCAATCACCAGTTAGTTATAATACGTTTGATAACACGTGGATTTGGGAGATGCATATTTAAAGAGAAAATACTTAAACTGTGGAAAATGAATTTGATAGAGGTGGATAGGCAGGGGAGGAAGAAAGATAGAGGAAAGTTAAGGAAATGATGCTGGGGGGGGGGGATTCGATGATACGCAATGTAAAAACCAAAGTTGTCTTTAAAGAATGTTTGCCGGGAGGTACTTTAACAATGTGTGTGACTAGGGTTAAAGAGGAGTGAGAATGCAGATGAAATGATTGTGACCGCTGACATGAATGATTTGAGAATCAGCGCAAATTGTGTGGCAAGGGATTTGAGAGAGATGGAGACTGTTAGATTAAGGATTAACAGTGCTAGGATAGTGAGTGTACTGTCTAGGTTCGAGAGGGGAGAATTGAGAATGCATGAAATGGTAGCTAGAATATGCAGGAAGAGAGGATTTGATTATGCATGTGGATGTATGGAATGAGTTGGTTGGGGAGGGGAGGGGGAATTAATCATATGCCGGAGATATACTGCATTAAAATTAGTGCGGAAGAAATTATTTACAAACATTACTGCCTATTGAAAATGTGCAGGTATCAGAAAAGGGTGGGAAAAAATAAAAAGTCAAAAGAAAAGTCTAAAAATACCTACTCTGTATATACACGTACATCAATACGAGAAGTGTAAGCAATAAGACAGAAGAGTTTATAGCCGTGGTGCTTGAAGTCTAGCTTTAGATAATAGGTATAACGGAAACATAGGTGACTGATACCTTGATTGGCATTGAAGTTAACAGGCATAGTATTTTAGAGAAGATAGAAATAAGAAAAGTATATTACTGATAATAGCAAATGAGTTATTATACGAGCGCCTCCATGGAGTCCGAAGACTCATCGCGGGAGACCCAATCTATCCACAATCTATCATACCTCTTCTTGAATCCCTTAACACACTACGCACTCACAACTGACTCTTGAAACCAACTCCACTCATTCACAACTCTCTACGCAAAAACTCTAGTCCTCACACCCCTACTAACCACACCTTTATTCAAATTCCAGGTATGATCCTTTGTTCTGATCCCTCTAGCCAAGAGCTGAAACACTCTCCCTGCATCTATCCTATAAAACCCTTTAAGCACCTTAAATGTTTCTATCATATCCCCTCTTTTTCTCCTATCCACCACTTCTGCAATCCACACCTTCAATCTAGCCTCATAGGCAATGTTCCACAGGCCACTCACCATCTTGGTCACTCGTCTCTGAATCCTATCCACCGCTTCATCCCCAAGAAACCCAGGGGTTTCTTGGAGATGAGGAACTTGTCATAAAGAGGAATTACAACTTCCATATGTATGTGTTCTTCAATAGCCAAGTAAACTTATGGGCTACCTTAACAATATATCCTCTAAACCTAAACTCTGTTCTCATCTCGTTCATTATTTCTATCCCTGTTACAGGGATGGACATAATGAACGAGATGAGAAATGTTTTGGTAAATTAGTTTAATTTGCACACAACAAATTACTTGACCAGAGAATTTTATAAATCAAAGGTTGAGAATAATTATATCGTAAAAGTTGTCAAAAGCGAGGTACACCTTGTTCAAAGTTTTCTTATATGCAATAAATGTATGATATGCGCGAGCATGCTCATACCCATCACATCATCATAAAGTGAAAAAAAAAAAAAAAACTAAGGATATTCGTTTTCTTAACGGAATTCACTCAAGAGTATAATCTCTGAAATAAGAAGCATAAAAAATTAGAATGAAATTTTAAATAATACGTCATCTTACCTAAGCTCAGTTTCAATTGGGGAATACTTTGCATGAAGAACAAGATGATCACCACTATGATGACTAATCCACACTTGATAAGAAGAGGCCTATTCCGGATTTTATACTGCAATGAATAGTAATTCTTAAGATAAAGAAAAATTCTTGATGTAAAAAGAGAGCGACTTTCTATACATGTGATGCAGCAATGCGCCAAATTACAAATATAAAAACTGGAATATTAAAACTTACTCTGCTACTTAGCTCTTTTAGACTTGCTCTGTAATGCTCTTCAGAGGGCCTGCAGAAAATTTTAATTGCATCAGCTTTAGTAAAAACATTATCTCGATGAATGGCATTGTCCAATATACAATTAAAGAATTGTCTATAAGTTATCTCTATTATGAACTTAGAAATTTGCGTAATACCAAACAAACCTTTATAAATATTACTGAGTGACACCGTTGTGCAATTAATTAGAATTGTTTACGGATATTAGGAAATAAAATTCATTTGTTCTCTGCTTAAACTACAAAATCTGTTCATTTGGTAGCCTGGGTAAACATATGAATTAATATTAATTGGTATTTGAACCGGAATGCTCAAGGGTCAAAGCTATATAACTGAGAGGAGACCTCCACGTATCCTTTAAAGGAATGCGGAGATCCGACCAGGGCTTCTGACCTAATGTCCAATCCTCACCTTCTCGTGGTGCACCCCTGTTGGGTATCTTCCTGGATACTGAACGAACGAGGATGGGCTGAAAATTTGGGATTTAGCCGACCAAACTGTATTCTTATTGGTTAAACCAAAATAAAAAAATGACTGTACAACATGACAAAATTTCATGCCGGCTGAGGCGTCGCACGGTTAAACAAGGCCACCGTTGTTTTCGCCGGGAACCAGGGCGAACAGCGAAAAGTCAGCTACTGGAACAAATATGAAAACATTCCCCAACTCAACATCACCAGAGTTAAAGATCGGTACTATCAACATAAGAATACTGAATGGCAAAGAAATGGAGCTAGCTGAGGAATTGGATAAGTACCAGATCGACATAATAGGGGTGACTGAAACAAAAAAGACCAAAACTGGTGAGATCTTTCTGAGCAATAAATACAAAAATGTTATATTCAGGCAATGACAATCAAGGAAAAGAAGGAGTAGCCATAGTATTCAACACAAAATACGAGGCTAATCTTCTTGAATGGCAGTCAGTCTCAAGTAGAGTAATGTGGGCAAATATGAGAATGGGGAACTGGACAATGAGACTTATTTGTGCCTATGGTCCTACAGAAGGTTCTAGTAAAGTAGAATCTGGGAATTTGTTGATGTTTTAGAGAAAGCAACTGACAGCATGAAAAAGGAAAAGTTGGTCCTCGTTGGGGATCTAAATAGCAGAGTTGGAAATGATTGTCAGACATACAAAAATATTTTGGGAAAATTTGGAGAAAAGAGCAAAGCTAATAATAATTGGAAATACCTGTTGGATTTCTGCTCAGGACATGGACTAGTTATTACTAACACCATGTTCGAACATAAAAATGTGCAAAAATTCACATGGAGAGAAGAGGCAAGGAATAAGAAAAGTCTCATTGACTATGTTATTGTCGACAGTGATGTTTTCTCTCTGGTTAGGACACCAGAGCACACAGGATTTGAAATTGGAAGTGATCACTATTTAATCTTGAGCAGGATAAAATTGAATCTCATATTGTAAAGAACAAAATGTAAGAAAGTTTTAAAGCGAATAAAAGTTGAGCAGCTCTCAGATGTGAACTGCAGACTAAAATACACAAAGATTATTGAAGAAAAAATGAAAAAATTTTTTAAATTTTAGTTCAAATAAATTTTAACTAAAATTAAAATTCATTTTAATTTTGTTAGCGGGTTGGTGAGAAGGCTATAATCCCTGTATCGTTATATTCAACGATTAATGTGAAATGGCTTTATCAAAATTTGCCATAAATTTATCAAAATAAGCCATAAATTCTAGGAGGTCTTCCATGGTATGTCTTACGTTTTTTGATTGTTTCTTCATCTAAGGAGGAAGTTTCATTAAGTAGCTTATTTAATTTTCTAATTTGACGTTTTGTAGGATCATAAACCAATTTGGCGTAAGTATTACGATCTCGATTAAGTAAATTTATTTTTCGGTCATATGAATTTGTATCAAGAACCACAGTGTTATTTCCTTTATCAGCTCTGGTAAGAATTATGTTTTTATTAAGGATATAATAGCTTTCAATTCTGATGGTGGGATATTTAATTCCGAAGGTTTGGCATTGTAGATCACTTTAGCTACCTGAAAACGAAGTCTGTTGGCTTCAATACTGGAGAGATAGTTGACGTTTCTTTTTATATTATGTATGAAGTCTAAATATGGGAAACATTTTGGTGAAATCGCAAATTTATGGTGCTAGAACATTTAATTCTTCTGTTGTTTAGTGGACGGTTAGATAAATTGCCTACCATTTTTCCGTTGGTAATTTGTTAGTGATCTTTGTTGATCGATTTAGTAGATTAATGTATTTATCATGTAGAGAACTATTGCTTTTATTAAATTCTTTTTTTTCCCCTGAATTCTTTGAGACAGTTATAATTGATTGTAGCAATTCTTGATTTAACAAGTCTGTTTCTTATCTAACCTTCTCCGTCCTCACATAGGCCACTCAGTCTCTTCAATCAAAAATTCTAGAGTTTCACACAAAAATGAAAGAGATTCAATTGTCAAAAATTGACTTGTTAATACCTTCGACATCGTCTCCCTCTTCACGAACATTCCCCATAAAGAAACAATATAATTACTAACTCAAAACTGTCCGTCTGATATAGTTGAATTGTTCAAGTTTGTTATTGCATCAGGTTACTTCGACTGGAAAGGTCAAATTTACAAGCAAGAACAAGGAACAGCAATGGGATCTCCTTTATCACCAAACCTAGCAAACTTGTTTCTAGAACACCTTGAGAAAACATATTCCCTTTTGAACCCAAACCAAAAATTTGGTTAAGATATGTCGAGGACTTATTTGCAGTCTGGGATTATCCTGAACATGAATTACAACTGTTTCTAGATAAAATTAACCTTCTTCATCATCGCATCAACTTTACGTTAGAAAAAGAATCTCCACAGGGTATCTCTTTTGTGGATTTACACATTCAAAGAAAAGGAGACGGTTCCATCGCCACGTCTGTCTTTCACAAGCCTACATTCTCAGGTCGCTACATTCACAATTCTTCCGCTCATCATCCATCTCCTGGCATTATTAAATCACTAGTTTCCAGAGCACACAAATTCTACTCCTCTGAACAATCTCTAAACCAAGAATTAGAAGTAATCAAAAATACAGCCATCCTAAATGTATATAATCCTAAAACAACTCAAAAAATCAGTCACTTTCCCGTACATCAAACCAGACAAGAAGAAGTCCAGAGGATTCCCATACCTTACGTCAAAGGCATCTCCGAAAGTATTTGTTCGGAGATGCCTTTGACGTATGATTTATTTCTTCATAATTCTAAAATTATGACGTACAATTTTGCCATTATTTACAAACCTATCAACCAAATTTACAACTTGTTACCTTCTGCTAAGGACAAACTCTCACCTTTTGATGTTTCCTGACGTTTATGGTTTATGCGATTCCATGCTCATGCAAATTGTCTTACTTTGGACAGACAGGTGGGTCTGTTCAGAAACGCATCTCGGAACATCAAGACCACATTCGTCTTTTTAAACCGCAGAAATCTGGCCTCTCTCAACACGAATTGAAACTCCAAGCCATAGGATCCATTGGGAAAAGTCTAAACTTTTACATAGATTTAATAGTCTAAATATGAATAAACGTTTATTTTTATATTTATATAAAAATGAACGTTTATACAAAAAAAAGTTCTGAAGCCCTACTACACAGACCAAATTTAAACCGCAACAACGTTCTTACTATTCCTAAAGTATGGGAAATTGTCATACAAAATTGTGTAAAATAATTGCTAGTTGTTTTTTTTAACTTCTGTAACACGTTACGCACGTTTAATGAGATTCTACTGTAATCATGCGCCCTAACTATGTTATTCCTATTATTGTTTAAAACTACTGTAGTAATGATGTCCTAAGATACGTAGGATGAAATATTTACAATTAAATAATTTTCACTGTGGTTAATACGTGTTTCTTTTAATTATAGCAAAGATCTGTATTTAAGTTTTGTCGATCTGGAAAAGGCACATGACAAGGTGCCAAGAGAGAAGCTGTTCAATACGCTACAGTTATATGGTGTCAATCGGGCATTATATCAAGCAATACTTAGTCTGTATTTGAGTTGTAAGTAGGTAGTTAGAATTGAAGGAAGTACAGGAAGGTGGTTTAATGTTAAATCTGGTGTGAGACAAGGATGTACATTATCCCCTCTGTTATTCATTATCTATATGGATCACATTATGAAGGAATGTGGTATTAAACCTGATATCAAAATTGGAGATGTTAATGTCAGCTCTTTGCTTTATGTGGACGATGTTATACTTCTAAATAAATCCGGTACAAGTTTGCAAGATTCCCTGACTAAATTGAATAATTGTTGTAATAGATATGGTATGAAGGTCAGCAATAAAAAGACAAAGACAATAGACAGAATCGTTGAAAATGTCAACTGTTGTGAACGGAGAACCTGTGGAACGAGTAAATATTTCACTACTTAGGCACGATTTTTAGTGAAGATGGTAAATTAAATATGGAAATAGACAACAGAATCAACAAAGCTAGTGTGGTAGGAAGTCAATTGAATAAATTCATATGGAATAAGAGAGAAATTAGTCAGAACACTAAGTTAGCTGTATACAAGACATGTTCAAACCTGAGAGCTGGATCAGAAGTAAACCACTTGACCAAAGACTAGAGACTGCAGATATGAGAGTCCTGAGAAAGATTAGAGGCATGAACAGATGGCATCAATGGCAATATCATATTAAAAATGAGGATATTAGGAAAGAACTTGACATTGTCAGCATCCAGGAATGTGTTAGCAGAGCTAATCTCAGGTGGTATGGTCACTTAAATAGAATGGGCGAGGAAAGATTAGCAAAACAAGTGTTCTCTGCAGGTTGGCAGCAAAACGACCCAGAGGAAGACCAAGATATAGGTGGATTGATACGGTACAAAGTGCCTTAGACGATAGAAATATAAGATCTGATAATGTTGGAGTCTTGACAAGTAACAGACTGATTTGGAGGAAAATTGTAGATAGGAAGTTAGTAATGATGTAATTTTTCATGTAGTACTGTCATATCCTGTACACCCCTTGGTGGTACATGGCAGGAATTTGATGATGATGGTATTTGAACCTGATTATTGTGTCATCATGGTCAGTTAAGCCCAAATGTCCAGCATATCACCGTTCGCGAAGATTAAATCATGCACTGGAAATTATTTCAGAAAAGAACTTGGCATTATTAACATTCAAGAATATAACATGACATCTAAGATGGTGTGGCCAAAACAGAATGAGACAAGATTATTTTACGCAAAAATGGCAGATAAAGACCTTGAGATGATGGGTCAAAGATATAGATGAGTTGATACAGTAAAGAGTGCTTTAGAAGAAATGTAAACGCTGATTAAATTGGAGACGAAATAGCAATCTTATTATTAAAAAGCATATTCAAGTCATGTTATCGCAGGAGCTTCTAGATAGGAGCAAGAATTTTTAGAGATCCTACAAGGATATCGTTGAGATATTCTTGTAGGATATGAATTTTATACATATCTTAAACAGCTCTTCAAGTCCAGAAAACAGTTTTAGTCCACAGAGAACACAGGTATAATTGGTTTGTCGGTCGGCAAACGTTTAGCTATCACTTACGAGTAAAAACAAGTAGCTTGAGTATAAAAATGACAATTAGGTTTTCCGCATTATGCATAGATTGTTCGCAAAATATCGAAAAGTTTATTAGAAGGAAATCTAAAATAATTATTTTTAGCATGGTCGCGATAGAATGGTATTTTATACTTTAAAAAAAAGTAAATACACAGCATGAACACAAAGTGGTCAAGAACACCGCTAGATGAGTTTTGTTAATGCGCTAGGGAAAAAAGAACTTCTACCAATCTTCTATCAATGAAACTAGCTTAGAGCTATCGGAATGCGATGACTCTTACTAACTTAAAACAGAGCATGAAGCCACAATAATTCAAGGGAAGCGAATTAAATGATCTAGTGAGACATTTAAGGATTCTAAAAAGACCCTGATATCAAGAATCGAATAATTTGAGGGAACTTTATTTTCTTGGAACACAGATTACAATACTTTGTACCACACTTTTCACAGGAAGGTTCACTAGTGTATTGTAGCGATATCGCTGGACTTAACTAGTTTAGAGCGGAAGTACATATTCCACCTGATGAGTATTCAATTGCTTCATTCAAAAAAAAAAAAAAAAAAGATTGAAAATATAAATGCAATATTTTTTCCCTTTCGTCTTGATCATTCATTCTCTTCAATTAAAATTTATGATAATCTTGAATTTCTTGACAAAGAAATATAAAGATCACAATTATTAGTTCGTTGATTCACTTTTGGGACAGCAATTCAAGAAGTCAATCCTGTTACACAAAAACCACGTTTTCTTTGATGAAACAATCGAGTCCCTAATCGGCATTGATGAAAAAAAAGCAGCACTCAGTTTTCTCGGGTATATTAAGACGAACGGTTTAAAGAAAGAATTACCTAATGTGCGGAAAAGCTTCATTGGGAACATCGAAGGTGGCGATTTCAAAATTTCACTCTGAGAATTATTAAAATCAGGACAAAAGATTTCGCCAGGATATACATACAAAAAGGAAACATTATCGTTAATATTTAAACTACTGATGCATTACATAAGGCTGAAGAAGTTCGTTTAACTATAAAAGAATATTTTCAACAAAAAAAAAAGTTAGAAATTTCGAAACATTCGGAATTTCTCACTCCATTTTCTTTAACAAATTATGTTCCTAAAATTTGTCCCTTCTTTAAGGTTTTTATTTAAATATGGATTCTAATGATGTATATAACTAACTTTTAGTGATTTATTAATAAATTTGCGTACATTAAAGCTTTTCTCGTTTTTCGGATCGCTTGCTTATTGCTCCCTCTCGTGTCAATAAAACGCATTTGTTACGAAACGAATTTATGATTTATTCGATGGAAACAGAACGATAGAGATGGATAAATTCAGCGTTAAATGAGAAGACCGTACAAATTTGTGGTCGTAGGTTTAACGATGAAAATTTGCGTGGACAAACATTCACTTTTATATATAGATTAGGCATAGCAAATGTATTTCAGAAAACCGTTTTATTTATTTATTTTTTTAAGCAGAGTTCTGAAGAAGTCTTTCTTTATGCTGTTTAATCTCTAAAAGATTCTATCGTGTATGACGTCCCCTGTAACAAAATTGAATAAGTTTTCCCCATTCTAGTAATGGCCTTCTTAAATTGGTCATGTTTTTATGTTGTTTCGCTTCCTGAACTAACAATTACATCTGTCATGTGTAATGAAGCATCTACTAGCCCGCTTTCTGCGATAATCTACCTTTAAGTTAAAGTCGATTTAGTTCTCTTGTATAATTTTCAGTACTGCTTTCTCTACATCAGTGATGAAATGAAAGTGAAATGACTGGTAATCGACTACAGCGTAATTTGTTCAGAAGCAATGACACATGAAGCGCATGCGCAAAGCCTTCTTGCATAATAAATACAAGTTTGTCCCCAATAGCAATGAAACCAGAACTGAAGCAATTCGAGAACTGCGATAGTATTAAACATCGTTTAGAATTCATTGGCTCATAAGAGTTTGCTTATCTGCAGATCACCTACACAAAAGGAACATTGAATTCAGAGCAGTAAAATAACATCCGATTCTTGCAAATCAACATTTGCAAGAATCGGATCTTCTCCGAAGAAATGGTCCATGAATTTCATAAATCAAATATCAGAAATAGTGTGTGGATGCAAGGAGAACCGACAGATTTTTGGATTCACGTAGAACATAAGTCCTAAGAAAGCAATCATTTACTCCTTCGTATACTTAGTTTTTGACAGATTATTGTGTGCTGATTTTGTTGAACTCATATGTGAATACTCGTGGAGGAAGTTTGAATTAGGAAAGACAATTGAGTTATTAATGCAGTCCATTCCTAATAGAACATGGAGAAGTATTAGATTACTTTTTTATTTGTTTTTTTTACGAAAATAAAGGCAAAACAATAAGAAATCTGACGCGAATACAAAGTTTTTAAAAATACACAAGTTTACAAAAAATAATAAACTTCGACAGCAGCGAGGGTGGAATCCAGAAATATGATGATAGATACTTCTTGTAGTCATAATAAACATCTCCATATGAAAATCGGTTTTCATTTTGAATATATCACTGTTTTCCTCCCTTTCGAGGAGTTTTAATGTAAAAAATTATCTTCCCAATGGGATGTGTTTAAGTTCAACAGTGATATCATTAGTTGGGGGAAGGGGACCCACACACAAAGAAAGATGCTGTTAACGTAATCGATTAAGCAGCACAGAGATCGAGGAGAAACAAAATCCTTTACGAAGGCAACAACCTTTGGAAAGGGGAATGTCAAAAACCTGGCACCTAATTATGAAATATCTATATGTAGAAACAGTGTCGATCAACAGTGCAGTCAGCACAAATAGATATGGTTGCCAAGTCGGAGGAATCATATTCTCAGAGCGTTTCCTAAATAGTTAATGACCAGATTTGTTTTAATTTATTACAAGCTACTGTCTATTAATAATAATTAAATTATTTCATTAAATAAGATTTTCCATATAAGCATGTATTGAAAAAGGGCATTGAGACACACTTACTTCGCATCATACAGTCTTTTATTCAGAAGGTTTTCCAGCATGTGAACTTTCTTGCGGAGGATACTTCGCACCGTAATTTCGTCTCTAGTGTAACCAGGAAGAGAACGATATGCTTTTTTCCACACGTCAATCTCGTGCCGAAGTTCTGAAAAAGGGATTTAAATAAAAATCACAAAAAATGCACAAAGTTCGCCGATCATTCTGTGAGAAAAGAGAATTATTCTTAATGGGAAAAAAAATGAATTTTACTTTAAAAACAGACTTCACGAATAGAAAAACGTTTTTGAGCTTCAGTTGAGCAGTTCTATTTAGAGCAAATCAGAATAGAATGAGCTACCCATACAGAAAAATTCAGATTTTTAGACTCCAATTAATTTTTTTCGCCGGATTTACTGCAAAAGCAAGTTTATAAACTTCACAGGAGAAATGGTAACAATAATATTTTTCTCGTTATTTTTTACGATTTCACATGAATGCAATTTAAATTTCGCTTATGGCTGGCTGGTGGTCAAATACTGAAATCAGTGGCAAGTGAAGATAATGATTTCGTATTTTCACTACGAAAATAAATTAAATAACATTTCAGGGAAATGACCAATAAGCAAAAGTTTAACAATGAATATTTTCTTTAAATTACTTTGATTTGTCTTGATAATTTCTGAAGTGTTTCTATTCCAAACTCACGGCCATTTTATGGGTAAGAGTTACCCATCGAACAATTCTGCTCATTAGTCTGCCTGAAGGAAAGTTTGGTTATCCGTGAATTAAGGTCATTCGATCTCTTACTACTAGTTCGTCGCTCATGTTGTTCTTCTGTTCTTGATCTCAAGATGCGTACAGAATTGGCAGATAGCTAATGCTCCACATATGTGGGAAATAACAGTGAATCAATTTGATCGAACAAATAGTCCCAGACAGTGACGGAAGAGCCATCACGAAAAGAAAGACAGAAGATGGTGAAAACAGATCACTGGTCTGTCTGTCTCTCTCTCTAAATGAAGTTGCGATGAATGCCTTGTTTCGCTGTCTAACCTTTTTTGTGTGGCAAGACGAAGTTCAAACCACAGCAGGTTTCGATGTTTAGATCAGTAATAAAATATTAATGTGCCTAAACGACATCAGCCAAGGTTACCTTATATGGGTTGATATTCATATTGAGGAACTTTGCACAGTGGTCTCAGATATACGGAATGTATGTTTTTATAATAAAGATACAAGTAATTCATTTGAAGTAACTTCAGTGATAACGCTTAAAACAAAAATTGTAAATTTTCGAGAAACACTTACCTACCAATTCTGGAGGATCTTTGAACCTCATAGAGGCAACATCACGGTACATCACCCGAATCATAAGGTAAGAGCCAATCAGACACAAGAGGATGTTGGGTACGGCATGCAACGTAAACGAGGCGAAGTCCACCCCCTAATCAGATAACATTCAAAATTAAAGTTAATTGAAAACTTTACTACATCCTTTCACTAGATGACAGAATAAATCAAACTAAGGAGATATATTGTTATTTATAATTTGTTCATAGAGTAGTCAGTTTCCCTCCGAATACTAAATTAAGATTTTTTAATAAACCAATTTCAGAAAAACAATGAGAAAATAACATAACTGATCTCCATGCTTACCGAGTCTATGACTTTCTTGTTGGAAATTATGATTACGTTTGGAGGATCACCCACGGGAGTTGCAGCACCACCTATATTAGAGAAGAGCACCAAAGCAATGAGTACATGCTTCGGATCGACGTTCATCACTTCACAAAGCCTGCGAGAAAAAATGAAAATAGAATATTTCAAGCGATGTATGTACTAATCAGCATTTCAGCCTATTAAAATGAAATTTTATCCACTAAAAGAATCAATGGTGTTGAAAATATCATTTGAAAATTGTTAACTATTGATCTCATTAGAATAACGATGAAATAACTGTCGATGAAAAAGGCATTCGATTGAAGAGTCGAGGAATGCTAGGGACTCCCGATCGGTTGTCCAGCTTTCCAACGTATGTCCAACAGTGCAAATAGTAAACGTTAAATCAATGCAAGACTACTGACCCAATATATTTCTAAATGCTGTACTCATTCGTTTTTTTTGTTTTTTCAGCGTAGCTGCAGCCTTGTATAACACTTTATTCTCCAACGTTAGTCCACTTCGAACATAGATATTCAATTTTTAATGTCTTTGTGACATTTGTTCAATTTAAGAACTTTTGTTTTAATGATATTTAAGTCCGATCTTTTCGGCTGTGTTACACAATGCTTCTGATTTTGCTTGTATATATCAATGTTTTTGATAAATCAGATATGTTTGATTATAACTGAATAATCTAGATCTAGCTGCGATTTAATAAAACCACTTATTTAATAAAAATGCACTTTTTTTTTTGCACTTGTTTTATTCAGTTTTGGATTCACACGACAAGTGTAAATGATTTAGTTAACCAGAATGTTTTCATGAATACAGATTTCACCTTAAAGTCTGATAAATTCATTTATTTCTAGTTTTGCGATTTCAACAATTACATTTAAAATAAACGCTGTGATAATCCAACCCACAAAAGATATATAAAAACAGTAAATGTTCATGGGCTAACTAGACCATATTTGATGAGTCCTTGGAGGTGTCACGTAATAACAACATTTTGGAGTAACATAAGTCAGTGGAGTTGTTTGTAATCAGAATTATTAAATAATTTAGGATTTTAGAATACGTTAAAGATGCTGGCGTACTGACTTCCTTAGTCAGATATCATTTGACTGACACAGTCTAGATATCTCATCATTACAACATGTTAAGGGATATGATGGTCTAACAAAAATCGAGACGCCAGTAAAGGCGCCATATGCTTTCAAGCACTTTTTTTTTTTTGCTTTAATTTTATACATAAAAAATGCTGCAAAATCTGCCGAAAGGATAGTACGTGTTTGTGTAGAAGTTGTAAACGTACGAATTTTATAAATAATTTTGTTCTCTGAGAAAACGTGAAAGCGAAGTATTCCCTTTAATTAAAACACTGTCGAGTTAAATAAACCCGAGGAAGGGTGTTACGTGTATCACACAGAACTGTTTCTATGCCTGAATATTTCACCACGAGAAATCAAACACTATCTGCAGCAATCATTTGAAACAAATGGTATTAAAGTTGATATCAAAGCAAATAATATTGCCAGACAGCAATCGTTTGCATCAAATATCAGGTTTGAAACCAGCAGTCGTCTGGCAAGTACATACCACCTAAAAATATTCTAAAATCTAAAAAAAAAAAAAAAGCAGAATTTTCAGCTTCCAAAATGTAATAAGCAACATAAATCAACGTTTACAATACAAAAAAAAATGTAAATACAATAGTTTTTAAAACTTCTTTATTATTCCAACATTTGATCCCAAAGGTTTTGAGATAGAATGTTACGGCTTTAACGCGAGAATCTGTAGTATTGATCATGATGTAAAGTTCAGAGCAGATAAACTGCATCACCACTAAATTGGTGCTTTTAAAAAATAATAATGAACGACAAGAATAAGCTAAATATACAAGTCATTCCTCAATAGTGAGTGTTTGCAGGTCAATTCAAGTAACATTAAAAGCAAATAAAAACCTATTTCAAAATACTCACTTTAGGAGTTGACCAAGTTAGGTATTTTAAGCATATTAAATATAAGTTTTTTTAAGAAGTAATCTTTGCTGATTACTCCTTAAAATGATTGGCTAATCTAATCATTTAGATTAGCCGATAAAATGCTTAATCTAATAATATAAATATAAACCATTGAGTTTTATAAATGAGATCTTCGATATTTGATTACTTACCGTATTGTAATGGCTGTGGTAAGTAATATGGTGGTCACATTGTCTAGGAATGCAGATAATAATGCAGTTGACAGACACAAAGTTGTAAGAAGCGGCCAAAGGCGACCTCGGGCAATACGATATGCCTATAATATGCAGGATAGATTTGTAATTAGTGGACTGAAATGATTAAATAGCAAACTGAATACTAGCACTACGAAAGTTATAAACTTCATGGTGTAAATCATGAGGTTTGTTAAAGTTAACTGGAGCTAAAGTTATTTTTTTGGACAAAAAACATCTGGACTGTGAAGAAAAACACTAGCATATTAAGATGAATATATTTCGGGTGGGGAAAACAAACAGAAATACTCACTAAAACTGCAGTGTAATCGAAGAATCCTGTTTCACACAAGATAGAGACAAGAACCATCATGCCAAACAACAGAGATAAAGTTTCCACATCTAGCCAGCTCAGCACTGTTTCTAGTGATGGCCTCTATATATGCAAAGTAAAATTATGTATTAGTTTAATTACGAAATAAATAATCCATAATTATATGAATATTTCTCATTTCAAGGGTTCATAATGTTGATTAATTTTTGTTTGAGTTAAGGTAATTCTGATTAATAGATTAATCCATTTCGAATCCATTACGTTTATGTGATATATACACATATCATCCGGTTTATTAGATTTAATATCTACTAAATTTCCAAGTAGTGCACCTCAAAATCTTTCTAACAGATAGTCTTACGAGCATTTGAGTATGCCCCGATGGACTGGTTTAAATTATCAAATCCTCCACCCAAGCTATGAGGCGAGTGTATTAGACATAACAGTACATAATATATGGATATTATGTCAGTATATTTACAATAACGCTTAACTACATACAAATCCGCCTATGTTCAGAATACTGCTCATATGTTTGGGGTGGTGCACCTAAAACTTCCGAAGCAAATAAATTTACCGTAAGTTCCAGACAAGAAGTTATGAGAAGAGTGGTTTATAACCATATGCTAAAAATTCTAGGGTAATGCAAACATCTAGAATAGCATAAAAGACAAAATAATTCATAGAAGAACTGCTAACGCTAGGGTGTAGAAATATATCATGTAACAAGGCGAGGAGATATGCTGAGATGGTATGATGTTGGTGAGAATAGTGGAAAACATTCTTTTACCATTCTTGGTCATATTTTTCTTTCTAAACAAGGATTAATCAGTAGAGCATTCTCCCCAGCTAAAAGCACTGCTCTTGTGTCTGAGATGTTCTTCTCTTCATCTCATCCATCTTAGACACCCAAATTACCTTCCCAGTATTTTCCTACGATAATCAGTGGTTCGAAGTACATAGACGCAACAGAAGAGATTATCCATCCACAATACTAGTGTACTGTAGGTTTTCAACCCTTTCTCAGAGATAAAATAATAACCTAAATTAATCTAAATCATCGTTAGGTTCTGAAGACTAAAAATGCAGAATACTGCTTACAAATCTTTGCTTATTTAACTGCGAAACATTTAATTCTCACTTACCTCTCCAACCAAAGCTAAGAAAGATATTGCAACAGTTGCTCCAAGCATGGCTGCTAACGTACGATGCACCAACTAAAAGGAAAATAAAACATTTCTTCACACAAATTAACTACTGAAGTTGAATTTAAATAAATGGAACAAAAAGGAGATCGTTCACATACTTACGTCAAATATGATAAGAATGTACAATCCAAAGAGAACAACAGCTGCCATCACAATATTGTTGAAAGGTAGTTCTGGGCGCATAGAGTAGTTTACAGCCAGCGAAACGAAATCATCTTCGTCAGTTTCGATAAGCATCTTGAAACTGTCATCGGGCCTATAAAAAGAAAGCAAATTGTATGGAATATGAAAACGTATACTTAAATATCATGATGTGAGCCAGCAACAGACTCGTATAAAGAGGTACACAGATCAGGGAGAGATTGTAGAAGGATCAACATGAATTTGTGAGTGGATAGATTTTATAGTAATTTTATAAATAGTTTAATAATAATCAAGTAAGGAAACACGTTTGCGGTGATCTTTCCGAACTTTTCAATCAAGCACATCCTTTTGCAGATTTTTGCTTATGTTTTATACTTAAGTTGCAACAAATAGTGTTTCAAATAGTGTGGGAGATTGATTGGCAGATTTTAAAGAACCTCATCTATGAAATCAGCATCAAAAAGAGGTAGGTAGTTGAAACACAAGATTAACAATATTAAGCCATAAATTTTACCGCTTCATTATCGACGATATTGAGAACAGTAGATATTCAGTTATTTGAAAATAACTGAAATATTTTCAAATAGGGAAGCTGGAAAAACTAAGACTGACGTAGTGTCTTTCAGGAGGATTTAAATTACACCTAGACCCGTGTAGAGATCTGTTTGGTTGCCTCAATTTCCAAAAAATAAAAAAGGAATGAGGAAACGTTTCGGAGGATAGATACTAAGTGTGTCTGTGGGAGGGGGTGCAGATGATATCAGAACCGTGGGAAGTTAAACTATGAGGTTAGGGTTAACGATAGATTTCAATGCCTAAGACAGCAGCGAGAGTCATGACTGCACAGACTGCGTAATTTAACTTGCAAAATAAGAGTAACCGCACACACACACAGCAAAAATACCTTAAATTTCAACTTTTCAATACATTTTTTAAGTTCTCTTAAATATAAAATCGAAAAAAGGTTTTTATTCAATTTAATATTTAAGTTGATTGTTTTGAATATTTCTAATTTACAAAATGCGATTCATTTTAGTAACTTACTCATCTGGGAAATCTTCATCGGTCAGAGAGAACGTGTGCTCCATTATGGACAATTCCAAATCGCCCATCACCTTGCTCGGGGGTATGGGTACAGTCCAAGAAGGCAGAAGAGGCTACAGATAAGTTTAAAAAAACAGTTTGTGTAAATGCGTTATAAACAATTTAAAAAATTACGTTTTATTAGTTATCTGGGAATGGAGAGAGACTATCTTAGTTACTGATAAAAAAAAATACACAGATGTCTTTAAACTGCGGTCGTTAGAACTGCAAAATATTCTGGTTTTTAGCCATTTCTTCTCATTTTAAGATTTCATTTTGCTTTGCTGACAGGAACAAAAAATCAACGGTTATTAAAATTAGAATTCACGTTAGAATTTTTAGAATTTTTATTCACGTTATCTATTTTATTCGAATAGGTCATTGTTATGACCTATTCGAAATACTAAGTGATCAACAGCGCACCTAAATTGTATCTTTAGGAATGCTGATGTCACTTAACATAGAAAATATACAAGTTCGTATCCGAATTTCAGTATCCAGTACATTAAATGGCAGTTTAAAACAAGTTTGCGAGTGCTTAAATACATAACTGGCTTAAACGTGTCTAAATGAAGAACTAAACGATAAAGAACTATACAAAATAAGACCCAGTGCTTACAAAATACTGAAACACATGAATGCAGATATAAAAGAAACTGTAAATATGAATTGTGAAATAGATGTAAAAGAATTCTTGGATTACTTTACAGATCTTTGGACGGATAATACTGGCATCAAAAATAATTACACCAGAAACTTACAAAATACCCTAAATGATATGATAACAATGAAAGAATTAAAGGACAACCTAAATAAAAAATAAATGACAAATCAGCAGGAGAAGATGGGATAAACTCCGAACTGTATAAATTTGCTGGAAAAAAATTTCATCAAAGATTATTAAAATTTTTAAATAAAATATATACAAGTGGACAAATACCAATAGAATGGTATAGAAGCATAGTAATACCTATATTTAAAAAAAGGGGATAAAACAAAATCTGCTAACTACAGGAGGTATTAGTTAATTGAATACAAGCTACAAAATATATAGCAGAATACTTAATGAAAAACTAAAACTATAGGGTGAAAAAATATAATTAGAATGTCAAAATGGATTTTGAAAAGGACGCTCTGCAATGGATGCAGCTTTCTGTTTAAAACCACTTATAGAAAAAAAGATGATAATTTAATTTGGAAACTCATCTTTTGTTTATAGATTCGAAAACGCATTTGACAAAAAGATATATACTGTTTGATATATTACAAAGAATAAATATACCTAATATTTTACTACATGCAATATTGAATATATATATATATATATATATATAATAAAATAAAAATAAATGAAAAGTTGTTTGAAAAACAATCTATAAACCAAGGAGTAAGACAGGGATGCCCTCTGTCTCCAACACTTTTCAACATTTATATTAATGAAATATTAATACAGTGGAACACCTTAAACAATCAAGGTATAGAAATTTCCCGGAATAACAAAATAAATACGCTATTATTTGCAGATGATCAGGTAATAATATCAGATAAGGAAGACAATTTACAAAGAGCAATACATAATTTAAACATCATAGTAGAACAGTTTGGAATGAAAATTTCCATACATAAAACTAAAACAATGGCATTTTGTGGACAAACTCCAGTTAGAAGCAAAATAGTTATTATTAATAAAATAATAGAACAGATAAATACTTACAGTTACCTTGGATGTGAAATAGCATATGAAGGAGAAAAAGACAAAATTAAAAACTTCAAAATTTTTACAATCATAGGCCTGATAAATAAAACACTCAACCCAAATATAGCACAAAAAGAAACACGCTTGAAAATATACAATACTTTAGCAGTGCCCACATCATTATATGGCAGTGGAATTTGGGCAATAAACAAGATAAACAAAGAATAAAAACAAGATTTATGAAATGAGATTTATGAGAAGATCTGCAAAATACACATTATTAGATCAAAAAAAGGAACGAAGACATTTTAAAAGAACTAAAAACAAAATCAATAGAAGAACAATTGAACAATTATAAACAAAAATGGATTAAACACGTAAACCGAATGGCCAACACCCGACATCCTAAACAAATACTAAAATATAAGCCAATTAGAAAGAGAAGACAGAGCAGATCTCAAAAAAGGATATTGTATGGATAATGAGACCGGAACAGACCAATATGGTCTATACCGTAATTAGTGTTATGATGATGAAGAACTTAACTCTCATTACGGTATTTTCAGTGTGAAATTGCATACCAATAAAACTAAACGTTTCTCACTAGTTCTTGATATTTCTTATGATGTTTGAGAGGAGGAGGGAGAGCAGCAAGTATTTTGAGAAATAACTTAATACAGAGTAAAACGGCGAAAAAAAGGGTGGAATTTTAATTTTTATTTTAAATGACAAAATGAAAAAAATATAGCAAAAATGGGTGGGAGTACAGCTGCTTCCAATATTCGCATTTCGGTTGGTGCAATAATGAGTTGGAAACCAATTAAAATTCACGCTACATTTGCTCCTCATATAAAGAAAACATTAAATACGAGCAGTGGTGTATATTCTAAATACGATGCGTAGTGTGTATTCTCAAATCGTCTACCCAACTCTCCACCCCCACCCCAAGATATTAAACCCTGAGTGCGCTACTGAATACAAGTATATATTCCTTCATTGAGATTAAAGTTTGGACGCTGAAGAATTAGAGCACATTCTGCCAAAGACGTTGGAATTCATGGTTGCTTCCATGTAGTAATTTAGCTTTATTCCCATGGATTCTGTGGCTAGTAAGTTAATTCATGATCATAGACTTTTGTTTTATTTTTAGTTCAGTACAGGATTGGTGTTTTGCGACTGATTTGCTTGTTTGTCCAAAGTAGGTCAACTTGCAATTAAAAGGAATTTGATATACTCCAAGTAGTAATAAGAATAATATTTTATCTTTTGACGGTGGTAAGAAAGAGGTCATTATTTTATTTTTTAGTTCAGTACAGGATTAGTGCTTTGGTGCTTCTATCTTTTGGAGGTGGTAAGAAACTGCTATTTGTTTAGTAGGTTTAAACGTGATGGAAATTTCTTTAGGATACGAGAAACACGTTTTGAAGTGCCTCTAAGTTACACTTTCTAATATTGATGGTTTAAAAACATACTTAAACCGAAATATCTAAATAATTTATTTAAAATATTTTTGTGCTGTGCAGAAGCGTTTTATTATAGTTTCTGTGGATGCTACGGTGATCTTTTCATCATAGAATTTTAACGGACACATAAAAGTTCTTGGTTTTCAAACACTGCAGAAAAATCATTTATCGTCTTGGGTAGCAGAAACAAACCACAAAAGTTCAACTTACCATGTGAAATACGCATCCAGCAAGTTCAGCTTCTATGCTTGCTGTTCGTCGTATGATGTAGACACCGCGTAAGTCTCACATCCTGACATGTCAGCTCCACTCGTTCGTTCTCCGCTGCAATAATTCGTTTAAACAGAGTTAGCCGGAGCGTCCGACTCACGCAGTCACATAGTGGGCATCTTCTACTCTTGAGAATGGCCGATTTCAAAGCTGGAGTTAAAATTAATAGTATATGCACAGGTACAAATGCGCAAAACTTTTTTTTCAAGTAAGCAAAAGGTTTTTCTTGAATTTAGCCTATGGAAAATACATAGGTTATTCACGTAATTATGGTGTGTTTCCATTGATTTAATTTCGATGTATGTATTCTGCTCCTAATGAACTTCGACTAGAAAATTTCCAACGAAAGATTTGAACAGACATTTTCCCTAATGATATTCCATTTTCTCATTCATTCAATTCACACAGTTATCTGCTGAACGCTAACACTGAAAGATTCTTCGGATAGCCTCTTTATGCTGAACTCTTTCTGCAAGTTACATAACATTTTCACGACTGTTGCTTAAGTATACCAATATGCCTCCAAAATTTAATACACTGTCTGGTTTTATGTAAACAATTTGACTTAAAATATACAATAAAATGCTTTTTATATAACTTACCGTTTTGGTACCATTTGTGTCTACCGAGACCAGTGTGAAGACGACATGATTTTCGGTGAAGTTGTTGAATTTCTCCGGTAGAAAATGACCTCCAGCCTGCAATGTAAGAACAGGAGCCCACTCTTCCATTTTCTCAGATAAATTAATAGCTGAGTTTAATTAAGAAAGATATAAAGTGCAAATAAGCCACAGAACACCATTATGGTTTTCAGAGGCATTGGAAGCTGTAATAATAATTTAATAAGTTGGAAACAAATAATTTCAGGCTACACTTGCTCATCGTATAAAGAAAACATGGTTAAATATATTCTTAAATTATTTTCTTATAATCTCACGTTAAAATTCTTCATTATTTGAAATGAAGATGATGAAGTGCTAACTCGTTAAACTGTCGAGCAAATGATTCAACCCACAGGCGCAAAAAAAAAAAAAAGGATACAGATAGGATTTTCCTCCCTTACTGCAACAGTGATCCAGTTGTCTTCCTTCTCCTTAATAAAACTCAGTGCTACCTATTAAAACAAAGATAGAACTAAAATATTTGGAAACACACTAACTGAGAAAGTGCAATTATCTAGGAAACATATCAGATGTCTCCAAAATATAGCTTCCAACAACCAAATGGCTTACAATCAAAGACAATTCTGGTTTTAACTGCAGAGTAAAAATGTTTACTTTAAATGTGATGATTCGAATGCACATTTAAGGCGATTTTAGTTTTAAAAACTCCCAGAATTTCATGGGAAAAAGTTTCTGGCGTTATTACTTTATATGGTATTATGTATTGTATGGATAACGATAATGTTTTTTTTTTTTTGCCTCTTTTTCGTGTAGTAATAAACCGTCTGATGTGTTTAATAAATGTTTAACTTAAAAGTATGACGAATTGTTTTGCGATCGTTTACTTACCACAGAAAATATAACAAAGCCAGTAAGAACACCAATTTTGATACCACTGAATAACTTTCGTATCCTCTTGGGTTTCTCTTCTTGACCCTTATCTGAAGAACTGGGACTTGGAGATTCGGTGCTTGTGTCGCCATCTCTGGAGAAGGAAATGATTTAAGCTTTTCTAACTGTACAAAAAAATTGCAAGTTGAAATTAAGGAGGAAATTTATATAAAATAAAATAAATGCATAATAAAAAAATCATAAGTAGAGCGTCCTCCTGATATGCAGTCTTGGTGAAAAGGAAATGCAACTAGAATCCAGTTCGGATTTAACTTAGGCGTTATATCCTAACTATGATTACAAAAATTGAAATAAATTTATTAGGAATTTTTAAAGATAAGTTTAAGAGTTTTAACATTTGCGATGTAACAAAATCGGTTGGAGAAGTTATTGAAATTCTATAACAAAGTGAAAAGGAACGAAACGTCCAGTAAAATGGTAAATATTATTCTCTATCAATTACGTTGATTAAATAATTAACTGTATTTACCTATCGTAAAACAAACGTTCTGTGCAGTCAAATTTCCAAATCAAAGAGTAGGCCTACATCATAATGGAATGTGTTACTTGTTTTAACTTGTGTATCCAAACACCGAAATTACCAATGTAGTTTAGGTAGTTTAGACCCGCTGCTTTATCGTAGCAGGTCGAAAAATTGCATAATTCATAGACATATGCAAAACTATTTAAATCAATGAAGATATCAACTGATACAACTCATCATTCTTTAATTATGATTTAGTTTTTAATTATGCAATTGTTGCAACCCATTCTTTAATGAGTTTGTGACTATCGATGCGAGTTAAAACATTGCCAGCATAGAAGGATGATTCATTAAGCTCCCTATGGAATAGTATATTACACATTACAGAATAATCTGATCCACAAAAAAAAAAAGAACAGAAGTTATTGAAATCTTTGATCTTAGGAAATTAGAAATTACCGAAGAAGATTTGTTAAAAATGATAATCGAATTATTTTTCTGATAAATAATCATTACACGAATTCTTCGTCAAATTGTGTTTGGATTAATTTTCTTCAATGAATTTTCTGAAACTGTGTAAAAGACATCACAAATCGTTTCGAAATGAGTTACTGGTACGTCTTCAAAGTTCAATATTGTTGAGAGCAATAATGGTCATTTTAGTATTCCTTAGCCAGATTACTTACTGTTCGAGTAAATAAACAATAGAAAACAATCATCCCATGTTTAGTAAATAGTGGTTAAAATAATTTAATTATTTATCAATTTATGTATTCCGTGCCATCATTAAGACAAAAAAAAAAACGCTTTTTTTTGCTATAAGAAATAACAGTAATTTATTTAATTATGTATCAATTTATGTATTCAGTGTCATCATTAATACAAAAAAATGAAAACTATTTGTTTTGCGATTATAAGAAATTTTAGCGTTTCCTAACTGGAGATTAAGTCATGGGACATTAACAAAACTTGTAACTGAGATATATCATAGCATTAACTATTCCAAAGAATCAGTATATTTTTATTTAAACTTTCTGCCGGGAACCCCAAGTCTAAGGCTACAAATGAATTAACTTTCAATTACTGTAAACGAAATATTCTAGTAAGGCTTTTTTGAGATTCTGAGAGGATAGCAGGGGCTTAGAGAAGCCAAAAAAAAAAAAAAAAAAAAAAATATTAAAACGTTGTCCATATGCTGTCTAATACCATTTGTCAAAACGCACAAATCATCTTTCTAAATTTTCAACGGTATTTTAATATTGTTATACAATATTAAAAGATTATTGAATAATTTAGAAAATCCTGCTCTATAGATTAAACATGGAAATTCAGTTACTTTTCGCTGATGAGCAGGGTGATGATCTGGCGTCAGATCCAATTCATTACACCTAAATATATTAAAACGTCTATAACCCCAGTGAAATTTTTACCTACTACCTATTGGCCAAGAATTTCCTCTTTAAAACCCTTGTATAAAGAGACAAATTACGCCGAACGATTAAAATCGATTTTATTCTTTCACAATATTTGCTTCCTTACAAAAAAAAAATATTTACGCTAATGTAATCACGTCACTTCCTGTCAGGTGTCTCTTCCTGTGAAAGGATACTCAGGACGCCAGATACGTTGGCGCACTGATAGCTAAGATGACAAAACTAGAAAATAAAAACCCGTGACTTGAAGTCATTTTATCTGTGAGATAAAACTATGGTTAAAACAAACTCAGTCAGCTCATTATAAATGTATTTACTTAAGTGAATTGTTTTTCATTCCTCGAAAGAATTAAGGTCGTGTTTTATTAAATCCCATAAGTATTAAAATCAATGCAAGTGAAGAATACAATGCGATAATAGTATGTTAATGTAAACTTTCAGCCGTTGGTTTTCATTCGTAACTGTCTGGAGTCTACCTAATCAGCAAACCAGTAATCTGCTAATATATTCCATTTCCCCCTTGATAACTTTTTGTTTTTCATTGTACAGATCTCGTGTTGAGCAGCTGAAAAGCTATTTATGATTTCCCAGTTTGTCTTCGAAGCAATTAGGTAGGATACGAGAGCATAATCTGTGGTATGTTGCAACCCTGCAATCTGATATTATTAATAAATTTTCAATCTGAACATCGTTGGAGATGCAGTTTTGATTTTTTGAAGAATTTTCTGAATATTACTGGAAGGGTTTGGGTTGCTTATTTTCAGAGTTAATACCTTCAAACTATTTTTTGTCAGTTTTGTGATCTAGGACAAAAATACTCAAGTTCTCGCTGAAGCAATGAAAAAAATAGTCCAAAAGGTTTTGAGATGGTTGATGCTTAATAATAAAAAAGCAGGGACTGGAGGATTCCAAAATACAAAATTAAAAAAAAAAAAAAAAAAAAAGTAACTAGAAATCAAAAATAGGTGGCGCTGCACCCAAATCTTGCATCATACCTTATAAGTAATAATAATGCTACAGTAGAAAAAGAAATGCGTGTTTTTTTTAATTAAAAAAAAAAAAACGTTTTTCGTCTAGCGAAGGGAAAATTATAGTTTTCTGGTTTGCTATAAAGCCTCGTTTCTCTAGTATCTGAATATTTATTAGCATATTTTGCTACAACACAAGTTTTTGCATGACAATCGAGAAATATTTCTATGTTGTTCAACTGAATGTAAGTTAGCTTGTCTCATAAGTAATTAGGAAGAAAACGCCCTACAAAACAGGCAAATCGGTAGAGAAACATACGCTGCAGCGAAAAAAAAAAGCATTAAATTCTGTTTCGAAATAATGAATTATCTAAATGAAGTAATCGACTGTAATATTCAAACACATTAAATTTAAAATCATTAATTCGATAAAGATATTGAATGATTCATGCTCCTAATCTAATCAACTAAACGATTAACTTATAGAATGAAAGTAACATTTCGATTAAAATGCACTTATCTAATCATTAAGGAGGTATAATTTTACTTTCCTACATTTAAAACTTTCTCTATCCGCTATGAATTATGACTGCACAAACTTATCTCCAACAGCTCGATATGAAGATCTCTGAGAATAGCTACGGTTCAGGGTTAAATTAAAGCCGTTCATGGGTACAAGGCCCAATGTAGATAACAGAGATCTCAGTATATTTTAACTCCTGCAATGCAAAAAGAAAGAAAAAAAGGGCTGATATACTTGCGAACTAACTCCAGTAGCCGAATTATGGATGTAAAGCTATCTTCCGTATATATCTTCGATAACAGAGGTGTCACTTCGTTCTTAGACATCTTACATACTGCTGTTTGTAGCAATATAAATATCAGGAAATGTTGCCAATTACGAAGGTCGGCGTTTACGGGTTATCACGATGCAAACATGTGATAAGTCATAGAACAAACAACACGGAGTTGAAGAATTTTGTGGATGAATCAAACACACGAATGAAAGAATAAATACATGTGTGTAGCGTTTTCTCTAGGGAAAAAAATACTAATAATTAAGTATTAAATAAATGTATTTTAGCGTGATATTTAGTTATGTGTACAATAACTGATATTCAGAAGAGTTAAACAATATAGAAGTCGATACTAAACTACGGGAACTTAACTGTTTTTCTGTACTGAAAGATCGATACAGAGCTGCAAACCAAATGCAAAAACTAAATGAGTCACTTCAGTCTTAAGAGTGTGTGGAAGTCGACGTTGATGAAACATAAACTGTGCGTTAACGATATTGTATGGAGTGATGGGCGTTCCCCGTCCTCACAAACCAGACAAAGAAAGCAATCAACAGCTACGATATGCTCATCTCATTACTTTAACTGATTTGGCAATCTTAAGACGTCCTAAATAAACGCCTTAGAGAGACATAAGGATAGTCAACAAACGCACTTAAAAATTTGGTGGATACCCTATGAAACACGCTTCTTCGAAATCATTATCAATTAACATGAAGATATTTCCATGCAGTTCACTACTGGGAACGACAGGGCAGTCAAAAAGGTTAGAAAGACAAAAACGCTATGGCAGTTCTCGAAACTATCAATGACCGTAAACCATAAAAAAGCTCCATAAACCAAGGCTTCTTTAAAAAAAAAAAGTTTGTATTTTGCAAATTGGAACTTGGAATCAAGTAACGTGCTGCACAAACTTCCTCCCTCTGTCTAAATATCTAAGATATGAGGTCCTCTCCTGGAGAAGAAAGCGGACCAACTTGAAAATCTAGACAATTTCCTGGCTCCATTCATTCACTATGTATACCTTAATTAGTTTTTTCCCGTTGATTAGGTGACTAAAATAATGAGCCGCGTATTTTTCGCAGCCATTTTGTTTAATTCGGGTGCAGATGAATTTTTAATGACGTCAGAAATTAGAAGAACGCCCAGTCTGAGTTTTGAGATTTTGATTAATAAGATGAGTCAAGTCTCTAATATAATTCGTCTCTTCGTATTATGATACAGAAAACGAAATCAAGTCACTGGGGCGAAAATGAATATAAGGAGTTAAAGCTCAATAGAACCCATAAGAACCTGCGATTATCGATCGAATTAAAGTTAATTCGATCGATAATCGCAGCCATAATTAATGTGAATGACAAGTAGTGATTATGAGATAATAGTACCATTCTGTAATGCATATATCAGGTTGCATTTGGATTGGGGGGGGGGGACGAGTCCATTAATGAGTGTAATGATCGTCTCTATACTGGAATACCAAGAAGGAGAGGGAGGGAAGGTCCTGAAACGTATCCGACAAATGTACATCCTAGCGCCAAACATCTGTTCTCTAAACCTTTCCTCTCTTTCCGTGAATGCTAAACAGATGTCAAATTCCTCTTAATACTTTCACTTTTAATATGATTTTGCCATCGATATAATCGGTTATCTCTAGTTTTACTCAGAACTTTTATTTCTAACCCAACTCTTCATTTGTGAAGAAAACAAAATTTGGCCGTTTTTTTTTCTAATATTAACTCATTATCCTGCTTAAAACTAAACTATGACCACCCCTTATTTCAAATCCCATGTATACTCATATATTAGTATGAAGATACTCAGCAATAATTCAGGAAGACCTCTCCATGTGAATTATGCATCTAGAGTATATGCTTCTCTTAATTTTAAACGAACTAAAATTCCTTTTGCACGTCTTGTTAATTTCCATATAAAAATAATGAATGCAAAGTAGTTCTTACTGAACTTAGATTTATATTATTCCTATTTTCATTTTGTTTTAATAAAATATAAATTTTTTAATGGAGTAAAAAGATAGCAAGTAGCTTCGAATTATTACTGTACAGACCAGAATTGAAGTTTAAGAACTGGTCTTCGTTAATCTTTATGGTTGTTACAGCATTTTGTAACTTGACTACAGTTATCTCTTACACTAAAAAAGCGATAATATATCTTGTTTCTTTATATGACAAAAGGCAGACAATCATGTTTCGTAAACAAAATGTTTAAATAAAATTTCACAACAGGATACAATAAACTGCACAAATTCAACATGGATATCGTTGATCTTTCCCCACAATACAGAACGAATGTTTTGGATTTATCTTTGTTAGTTGGATACTTTACAAATTCCCCTACATCACTCATTCACTGTTGCACTTTCATTGGGCTTACCTCCACGAGAGGGATCCGTTTACAATATTAATAATTTTAATAAAGATGCATTGACCAACTTTTTCCACTATGTGTATTAAGGAAATACTTAACGTTTACCGATTAATATCAACTCTCACTGATAGTACTTTCACATACTTCGACTACACACAAAAAAAAAATTGTTTTGGCTTCAGTCTGCCCATGCAACTTCACAGGTTAAAATAAATCGGTAATCGTTTCTGTCGGCGAAGAGTGACGAGAATTATTAGTAGATGCCTTTCATCACCTGGTGAGAGATCATTAATTACTGGAGGACACAAATGGTCCGGCGGAAATGTTCCGTTTTGTCTCCAGAGCAGGTTCTGAGATTATCCAAGTCTTATCCCACCCATTCTGGGTGGTATAAGACAATCTTTATAACGAAATTAATACACGTGAGTCTGAATCCAGTTGTATATTATTACATTTATCTTCTATCAACTTGAAACATTGTGATCAGCTTGTTTGTGCATGAGAGGCTATTAAACACCTCTCATGCACAAAGTAGCTTCAATCATTTTGAGTTTCATGAAACTCCTCATTTATTTAGCAAGTATGCCGAATTCCTATTTCCAAATGATTAGCGTCAGAAAAGTTAAATCTCACTGGAAAAAGTGAGATTTTCATCCGTAATAACTATACTAAAGAGGTACAATGAGAATTAAAGACAGCGATAAGAACTAAATTGCTGAAGAAATATGAAATATCGAAAGAAAATTACAAATAGGTGCTCATATTAAAAATGTTTTAATAGCAATTCCAAACATAACGTTATACAGTACAACTTCTCGTGTGTTGAAGTACCGTTATGCGAGTTAATAGTAAGAGAATTTATTCTCTTACTATTAACTCGCATAACGGTACTTACAACACACGGTAATAAATGTTACCGCTTGTTGTAAGTGTGTGGTTTGAATAAATGTTAATCGAGGAGGTTGTTCCAACGAATAAATGGATGGTGTGAAGGAGGAAACGATTTGGTTTGCCCACTTTCGCCTTCATCAATATGGATGACAGTGGAAAATAGGGACAAAAGAAGTAAAAAAAGGTAGGGAGAGAGAAATATTTTAATAGAGTATGGAATAAACGAGTAAGAAGCGCTATTTATATTCTTCTGAATAAAATCAAGAATTTTCGGTGAAGTTTTTTGATACGACATTCCAAATATTCCAGCTTTATGAAATTTCGGTTTAAATGTCTGATCATTCTAAAACATGACAGAATTAAAGATTTGTACAAAAATAGGTCTATACCCCCCCCCCACATACACACACCCCAGAATACATCGTATGTAGGATATTTTATTCATATTTTTCAATCTCATTCTTATTAAACTGCATGATTTTTGTGAATATTTAATGGAAAAATCAGCATTCTTTTTTGAAAAGCGAATGTTACAGTGAGGTAATACATAATAAACTGAAGCCAACAATTCAGAGTAAACACTACTATCACATGACACGTGCTACGGACTCAAATGCAAATATCTCATGCGCTATGCTTGGAGATATTAAGACAATCTTGCATACAATCCAGACCTTGTATCAAGCTATCATTTATATGGGTCACTGAAATGGAACTTGGAAGGTTCAGTTTGCTGAGATGAAGATGGCACAATTAGGACATCTCTCCCCCCCTCCGAGAAAGTCGTCAGACATATATTCTGCACTCAAGAAATGATATATTCAAAACAACAACAAAAAAAAGATAGTATGCTTAGGATTCATTTTGTGTGTTCTGCACTTTCATGCTGATTTTAATACAAACACATTTTGACTCACGAAGAGTACTAAGCAGATCACGTTTACTTGATTTGGAAAGTTAATCTATACGCTACCCAAGAAATGGAGGATAAATGTGGAACAAAAACAGGTGACAACGTAACTGACAACTTCGTTAACTACCGTACCACAAGAGGCACTTCGTAGAAAATCTAAATATCTCTTTATTCACCCATTAAAATATGATTTTAATGGGTGAATAAAGAGATACTTCAAATTCATATTTTGAACTGTCAACCCGTTCAAATATGATTTGAATGGATGAATAAAGAGAAGAGTGAAGATTATGGGAAGGTATAAGAGAAAGGAAATAAGCTCAGTGTTCTTCATTTTGGGACAAGGAAAAAAAATCATTATAGAAACATTGTTGGCTGAAGATGGTAGAAGACAGAACTCTATAATACCTTCTTTGTAGATTACATCCAAGTGTGTAAGTTAGGATCTGTACTTATCACTTCTTGGATTTCTTATACATTTCTTGGTAATGATGTATCGGTGCTCTGTTCGGTTTGCTAAATGATATTTGATACTAATAAAGGGAATTTTTCCAAAAGACAGAGTAGTTGATGGGATGAAAATAAATTAGCTGAAATCAGGAATTTGAATTTTGGATAAACTTGTACATTTATGAAACTCAGTAAGACCGGATGAGATTATGTATTTTAGAAAATCGCATTTAAATGATTGTTTAACAGTATTTCAGTTAGAAGAATCTTAAAAGAATGGAGAGAGGAAACGACCACGACAAAGCAGTGTAATTATTAGGGAATGAGATAGGCGAAGAAATATCAACGAAAGAGCAAGAGTTGTGCAAGATGAGCATTGTATCATAGCACAACAGCAACTAATGGAATTTTCTTACAGAAATTTATCCTTTGACTGCTAAATACTATATATATACACTACAAGAATGATGATATGGATGAAGCGAACATGCATAATAATACCACTCGATATCATGAATTGTAATAATCAGGAGTGACAGGACAGAGAAATGCAGCTAAATGTAATATTTTAGCTTTCTGAAATTCAAAACTTTAAGCCTGCCTGCTATAACCCCGGGTTTTTACTTGACGAGGAAGAAAGACACACAAATTACATTTTAGTATGATAGCAATTCAATTTCAGGAGATATTTTAAAAGTAGTAAACAAAATATTGGATGATAAGGACGACGGACAAGGAGAGGTAATCACGTGACTGTTCGATTGCGTAAGAACTTCAAGCCACGCTGAGCTGCTGTCAACGTCTTTATAATGCCCACTTTGAGGATAGATTCGATAAATAATTTGGAAAGTCTGATGAACAGGAAAAAAAGTTGACATGAATATTATATGTTAAGTGCTCCAACTAAATACGCTATTTTTCCAATGGCAGAAAGAGAGAACGTGAATAATAAGCCATCTTAGCAATTCTAAAGTTTGGGCGAATCCCGTTTTAATACAAAGCGGTGGATGTGTGAAATGCGTTTACGAAGAAAATAAAGAGAATGAAGTGACGTTGTATACAAATATTGTAACAGGTTGAGCACCCAAAATATTAGCGTCTCCAAAAAAATTTGTGCAATAATTCTGTAAAATATATTGGTGATAAAGGCCTCAAATTATTTGTTTTAATATAAACGAACTGATAAAATATACATATAAAATACTTAATAATATTAATACTAAATTTAACATGGATTGCTGGACTCGTTGTCGTAAATTTCACTTGTAAATCAAAGGGAAATTTCCGAGATACAACAAAATAAAAATAGGTAATTAATTCCATCTCCCAAAATTGGTGAAAGATTTTAGTTATTTCACTTGGAAGGGTAATTATGTACCCCGACAACTACTGAAAATTCATAAAAACTCAAGATAGATAAGAAATAGTTATTTTTCTATACCTGATATGAATGAAATCATAGTAAGGAAAAATAACTGAGGATTGGAAATAAAAGCACAGAAAAATGTAGCCAACTATGCCCTGCAAAACTACACGAAGTTTCAGTTCCCGATATCTTATCTATTCTCCAAATTACAAAAATTCTTACCTGTTCATAAACATGTATTTCGACACGTTCTTCGGAGATGTAGATCCATTTAGCAAGGGCGTTCTCTCGTCACATATTTCTTTTTTCCTACTTCTAAACGAGGCAAAAATTGTATTTTTTGTAGGCATAGCAAAATCTCTACTCCTTGAGGGGACGGGTATGTCGATATCTAGATTGTCGTCAGCTTCTGGGTCCCTAATAACAGAAGTGTTGTAGATAAGAAATTCTTCGTTGCTTAGCAACTGTTGAAACTACTCTCAAAGATACGCTTACTATCTTTCACACACACAAGATAATGAATTCAATTACCGTGGGGTTTAACATGTCATTTTCAGATTTCTGACTTTTAGACCTCATGTAATCGTTCGAAATATTGCTAAAGCACCATTTCAGCAACACTTACATTGAGAGAAATCTAAAAATGTAATTTCTATGCATACTGGAGAAATAATAAATTTAATAGTTGATAAAATTACACTTAACATTACACTTAATGTAAGTTAAAAAGAACGTCTGCACGTTTAAATAAATGAATGTAAGTCGGATCCCGATATAATTAGTGCTAACCTATGCAAATTAACCTTCTGATATTAAATTTATATTAAAAACATCATTCAGGATAATTAATTTTAGAGGAACAAAAACTACTCTTGTAAACACCCGTGTAATTTGTGACCATCCAGTAACAAATACTAAACGTATAATTATTAGAAGGCAATTTTACCGTGGAAAAATTTCCATGAAAGCTATCAACGTCGAATTTTAGCAACGCGTTTATCATTTCAAGGAACGGGGAACGAAAAACGTGACGAGGGAAAGCAAATGGGGAACTGCTCACCAGTCGGATGAATACTAAACTTTCCCACAGTAAAATTAGTGCCACAATATTTTAACTTCACACCCATTCTAATTTTGTATCAACAAATCGTTAAAGAAGAATTATTTGGATTTGTTTTATTCATATCGGCATTTAGAACTCAAGCAGTAGCCAGAAATATTTCAACTATTAGATTAACTACGAGCTGAATGTATTTCACCTTTGTGAATACGACGTGCTCTTATTCAAAAATAGTTCACGGTTCATTATTTAAATTTACAGTTAACACACAATACACGATAATGGATTATCTGCACTCTATTTTCTTTGTCCCTCAAAAGGTGAGGAGTATTCCATTTGACACTACTTCATTATACATGTGAAATTATTCTAACGCCCATAATAATTAAAATAACTGAAAATTTAATCCTCAATAATTATAAATCTTCAATTATGAACTCTATAAAAACACTGAATTATCATTTCACACGCATTTAATATTGAAAGTACGAATGTAGTAGTAATTTAATCAAATGATTTCCACCTGTTGGACACAGAAATATCCACCATTATTTCCGATGACTTCGGCATTCCACACCGTACGAATATAATGGAATCTGAAGTAGTATGAAAATGGTGGTCATTTTTACAAATCCAAGTAGTAGTAGTGACAGACATGTGCAACTGCCGAACACGAATTAGTTTGGTGAGTTTAACAAAAAGAACAAAAGTATTATATTAATATAATAATCGCTATAAAAATTAATACAACTTTCCTGTTAACATACATGAACTAGTAACTTGAGCAAACGATCTTGCAAATACATGTTAAATTTAGCGACACTAGCGCCCCCAAATGAAAAGGAAAAAACAAGGAATATTTTACAGATAATAATATGCTTCAGTTATGAATAGAAATGAATAAATTTAAAGCTAGGAAATCAGGAATTGTGTAATTCGAAATTAATGACTTAATTTCGAATTACAGCTAGAGGAGATTAATATAGCAGTTGTATTAGAACTTTGGAAAGGGAAGGAGTAAATGAAGGAGTAATTTTATCATAACTCAGAATTATAATGGCATTTGTTTAAGTGAATTCAAAAGTGAAGAACAAAATGAATAATGTAGATTAATATTTAAATTTTTAAAATTATTTACAATTTTATCACTTAAAAGTTTTTTTTTAATTCCAGCTATTTATTGACATGACATATATCAACACAGTAAGCCAGACTTGTATTATCCGTACAAACACTATCTTCATCAGCTGATTATATCAGCAATATCATCTGTATAATACATGTGACGCAGTATTATCATTGGTTGATCTCTCACGCCTGCGACAACAGGCAAATGACTATTATTGCAATCTTTTGATAAGGCTATGCATGCAAAACAAGAAAAGGTGGTGAAAAGTAAATATGGACAATGAGAAAGCAGAATAGTAACAGAATGGTAACACTGTGACTCAGAGTACAGCAATTTTAAAGGCAGATAAAGCTTACAATACGTCATAATACTATTCTTGTTATACTTCTTTATTACTCAGAACAAAAGATATGGAACCTGATAAGAAATGTGAATGCGTAACCCCCAGCATTACAATACAAAAATTTTAATGGTCATTTTTACTATATTTTTACGATATATTTTAGGATTAATTTATGATATAAAATTTGTATCGTAAATTCCATCTCTTATCACTCATTCATGTTATTTTGTGGATTAAAATATTTACTTCACATACATCCTGTTCATTCCACAGGATGTATGTGACATTTTACTTTCTAAGAAATTAAAAAAGTGCTAACATATCCTTTCAAAATAAATATTTCTTTCTGTAATTAAAAAAATAAGATTTATTTCTAAATCGCTTTCCACTTCATGTTCTCGTAAAAACAACAGAAAAAATGGGTTCCATGAAAATTCATCGAGAAAACAATTAATCCAAAATGCAATTCATCGAAAAAACAATTCACCGAAAAATTTAACTAAAATTTTTTTTCGAAAATGATATGATAAAAGTGACCCATTTAGAACAAAAACTGAACCGTGCAAACAGCTTCTTGTACCGACAACTTCTACTAATTCCGCTAAGTCAGAGAGTTATTGTAATACATAATTTGGACACGTGATTTCTTTGTTGCCCCGAATATAGCTGAACTGAAAACCTGAACGGTTCGACATTTTCTTGTAAAAGTTTCAAATAGCGAATCTGAATCAGATTCGGGTTCAGTATTTGTTCTAAATGGATCACTTTTATCATAACATTTTCGAAAAGTTTAAATTTTCGGTTAATTGTTTTTTCTATGAATTGCATTTTCGACGAATTGTCGTTCGAAGAATTGTCTTTCAATTAATTGCCTTTTCGAGAAACTCTCCGGACACCGAAAAAATGGCTGTGTGAATGTCTTCTTCTTCATGTAGCTTCCTCAGTGAGAGGGTGCAGCACCATGTCCTTCCAGTTCTCTCTGTTGGTAGCTTTGCTTTTTGTTTCTGCATAGCCACGTGATCCTCTCCATGATCTTATATCTTCAAGCCATGTCCTCGTTTGTCTGTCTGTCTGTTCGTGAATGTCTCATGTTTTGTGTTTATTTTACACAAGAAAATTGGATATATATATATATATATATATATATATATATATATATATAATTTTAAAATTTTTTAATGGAAATACATATATTATCTCGTATTGTTTCTTGTATGTATAATTATAAATAGGTGTGCGTATGTTTCCCTAGATCCACAGACTTTTAAATAATAAATAAATACGACTTACTGTGATACATCGAGATCGCTGGTAGATGATGATCTGAGAGGAGGAAACCCTTTTGGGAGGTGAAGCAAATTGGTGGGAATTCTGAAGAGAAGAAGAAAAAAAAATCGTTGGTACACTGTATCAGATTTATCGTACTATCAATGATTTAAACATTGCTTGACCTCTTTCGCTTCTAAGTCTACAAAAAAGAACAAAAAATAAGTAATATTACATTAAGTAATTTGAAACTGCTACCTTCATACCTTGCTATACATGCAGCTGAAGAGAATTTATAGTTATTTTCTCTCTGCTACGACAATATCAAAGAGAGAGGAAGAACATTAACAGAGAAGAGTGTGTATGTTATAGTGTTAGTTTTGTGTGAAATATATTCTGGAATGGAACACGGGAGCCTATGTAGCAATAGTTTTGTGATGACTTTCATGATACCAGATAAGTAGGGAAAAACAACTATAAGGTCGATTCATGTCACGGTATGGGAACAGTTTGGGTCATTTTTCATCCGGTTCTCGAGTCAATTAATTTTTGAGCAAAACAAGTAGAGTTTTGCTCCAAAACAACTCCGGTTGTTAACTGCACCACTCACAAAAATAGACTGTTGAACTCGCTACTTTGATAATAATACCATTTAAGTTAGTATAAGTCTAGCAACACCTGTCTGTCATACTCTCATCGTCCGTTCCATAAATCGTCGGTGGCCGTTGACCCAAATACCAGTGATGCTGTATTTATTAAGGAACTAAAACAGTTGTGCATAATTCCTTCGACTTCTTCCTGTCCTAAGGGACTAAAATTCCGAGCTTACAGAAGGAAAAACCTCTATCACCTCTAAATAAATGAACTATAGGCTTTCAACTTTTCCTTAATGAAGTATCATCTGCCATCTAAACCACGAAAGGATGCAAATGTTGGCATTTATAATATAATGAAAAAAATAATCAATTACTCCTTTTTATATAAGAAGATATTAAAATATCATTTTAAGAATTGAATAAGAAAATAAAGAAGATAAATGAAACATAAATATATTTTCAACAGGTATAACAATTGGCTAAGAAATTAAGTATACATAATCAATAATAGAAGATTTTAAGGATGATATTTTATACATGAAAATACTTGATTTACTTGATCATTATCCATTATAGTGTTTACACTTAAACAAGTATTAATGCAAGACTTGCACAGCTATTTTCAGCCTATACGAAAACCTGCTTTTAGAACATCCTGTAAAAACGAGTTGCATTTTAATCTCTTTTGCGAGAGGAGAAAATCCCTGTTTGCTAACGCCTAAAACTAGTTACCTTCAGTCCTACTGAAAACGGTCTATATAAACCATTCTTCTGTTCGTGGACAAGATTTGAATCCATATCATTTTCCTAGGAATGGTGGTGAAATCAATGTGTCAGCATTGTATACAGAGGTGTACGTTAGCAATTTATTTACCAATCTTAATAATGAGATTTATGCCTAAACTATTTGACAGATTGTGATGAAATTTTGGTGAGAGAGATTTTGATCTGATTAAAGCTCGTTGCAATAAGAAATTAAATACTCTATTCGAATATATCATATTCATCATCTCGTTACTTTCGCCAAGTACTGAACACAAGTGTGTACTTTCATCAATCCCGTCAATGAATAATAGCAAAGTTCAAAATTCAAGAGTTACGCAGGTTACATGCATTTGGGGAAGTGAAACTCTTAAGTACACTGACACTCTCGTGTTTGTCGAATGGTTTTCGTCATATAACAGCACAGCAGGAACTGCGTCAGCTGAAAGAGAATCTGTTAATGAATTACAATGTGAATTACTCACATTGTAATTGAATTACACGACATTCAGAAAGGAAGGGAGAGAATGTCGAAAAAAGTAAATTCAGTTTTAATAATCCTAATTTTAGTAACGATAAATGGAGTTAATTCTATTCCCGTAGTTAGGTTTATCTGTCAATGGCGTGTACTATCTGACCCATTTGTCTTTTTCAAGCAGAAATATCAGAGTTCTATGAAGAACTTGCACCATGAGACCAGCTAACTTATCTTCAATGGTAAAACCCTTATGTTTCTTGCGTCTGAAAACATTGAAAACATTTACTACCTATTATTTATTATTTATTAAAATTTTCATTGAAAAAAAAATTTAATGTTTTCAATGATAATTCCATCGATAAAGCTGCAAACTTTTAAAAACATATTCGTACCACGGAAGATAATAATCAAGAATCAATGGTACATATGACCCATGACCTGTCAAGATTGGCTTTTGTATCTATAATTTAAGACGATAATATATTATACCTAAATATATTTTTGCATGTGAATTCGTGCGTTCTTCTTCTAACAGAACATACATTATTTCTTAACATAATCTTCGGAGTTTTGAATATACTTGGTGGAACCCGTCTAACCATTTTATAGAAAAGTGCTGTCTTCCTCATCGCTTGGAAACTAACAAAATACGGATTTTTCAAAGCACTTTTGATTGCCTGCCCAAAACGGGTGATATTTGGAACCAAGTCTAGACTGTATGAAAGATGAAGCAGAAACTCGAGCATTGTGAATACAGTGTTATCACACACCACAGCACAGCACAGCATTTTGTGACATTCCTTGACTTCAGTATCGCATTTTAAGGTTACATACACTGTTCATCGTGCTATCCCTTTCCTAATAATATTCAACAGATCTAATCCAAGTATTGCTCTTTCTATCTAGATGGTAATACAACTTGTTGGTCAATTTGTACTCAAATTCCACGTTTCACTTCAACAATGGCATGGCTGGAAGTATGCAATTGTCTAATGTTTTTTTTTTTCTTTTTGAGGCACATGGGATATTTCATTTGAATGCTTCAGTCTTTTTTAGATTCCAAAGACTATTCAACTAAGTTGAATTCTATGTATAATTTCTGTCTTTGTTTATATTTAATTCTTTCTTTTTCACTTCCTGCACTCAATTCATTGATTATTGGTTGAAGTCTGCAGAGTCTCATAGAAAACCAATGTCATCAGCAAATTGTAGGTGATTTAGTTCTTCCTCATTTACTATAATTCCTCTATTTTAACAATCAGATGTTCCTCTGTTTTAACAATCAAAATTTCTTCTAGGGCTGCTGTAAATAAAACGTTAAATGTCATCTCTCTGTCTAAATCCCTTTTTTTATAGGAAATTTCATATTTGTTCCTGATTTTATAGATACAATTAAATTTATATATATATATATGAGTATGTGTATCAGTGTACGGTTGTTTTTTTTTTTCAATTCCTTCATTTTTAGGGCTTCTAAAATAGCTAACGTTGAGATAGAATCAAGTGGCTTTTCAAAATCAATAAATGTCAAACCTAAGGATTTTTTGGTATTCATTTGTCCTTTCAATGATTTGTCTTATTACATAAATATCATCAGCGGTGCTGTACTGTTTTTGAATCCTGCTTGTTCTGAAGGTTGACAAAATTTTAGTTTGTTTTGTATTCTGTTGGCAATGATTTTTGTAAACAATTTATATTGTTGAAACGAGATTGATAGGCAGGCAATTTTTAATATCTTCTCTGTCTTCCTTTTTAAAAACTATAATATGGATAGCATTATTCCAACTCTTGGGTATTCTGTCCTGTCTTACGCAACATGTATAAATTTTACTTAACATAATCTTAACATAAACATCTATCGGGATCTTCTCTTCCTTGTATCTTCCCACCACTCGTGCTACCCATTGCATACTGAACTTCTTTTAAAACATCGAGACATATTTCTTCCTCTTCCATTTGGGATATGATTTTGTTTTCATATTGTTTGTATTGGGAATCGTCATATAATTTGGAATAGAAGGATTCTGTTCTTCTTATGGACTGTTTCTTTATCTTTAATCAGTTTCATCTTTAAAGACTATTAAGGACTGTTTATCTTTAAAAGCTAAAAGGGCTGAATTGTCCTATACGAGTCTAAAAGGGCTGAATTGTCCTATAATAACTCTCTTCTCCTTCCTTTTAGACTAGTATTGTTTTGTATGGTAATTCTGATTTTCCTTGTTCTGAAGTTTCTAATTTGTCTGTCATCCTTATCCTTATCGTTTTACATAGCTCGGAGAATTCTATTCTACTTCTCTTGTCTGTATCGGTTTTATTTCTCTTCTTTCAGAGAAAGTTTAGAGGTTTCTTCAGATAACTTTTTTCATCCTTTTTTTTAGTTAATTCAACCAATCTCTTTGTTATTATTTAGTAGGGTCTCCGTAATTATCTGATAGTTTTTATCCAAGTCTTCATACATATCATTATAAAACTTTTGTTCTATCTCTTTCTGGAGATAGAACAAAATTTGATGTTTTTGTTTATCAGATTTGGTAAATTAATATAGTCTTTTGTTTTCAATCATTTTCTGTTTTTCCCATCTTTTGTTGATAACAATTTTTGATCTCACTTACCTGACACGGGCATAATAAATAGTTTTAATACAGGTAACGAACAATATATTTTCTGTTGGTTAAAATACAATCATTTTAATTAAATACCTCTCCATTTTTACTTCGCCGTATCCATTTCTGATTCTTGCTTTCTTTTTTGAAGAAAGTATTCATTACATACGAGGGAGGGCCTAGAAAGTTCTGATAAAGCCACGTTTTGATTTTTTTTGAGGGGGGGGAGGAATGGTAAAGGACCGACTTTTCCTTTTCATTGTGTCAGACGCTTTCTCTAAAGCCTAAAAACTTCCTCCACTTCTACCTTAGTAGAACCTTCTGTGGAACCATAAGTCTCATTGTCCAATTCCACATTCTTATATTTACCCCCCCCCTCCCATAAAGACCTGCTTTCAAAAAATTATATCAATCTTTCTCTATTTGTATTCCTCTGGCGCAGTTCATATTTTGTAATTGCTGCCGGATGTACATTGCTTCCGACAACTTTACCATTGAAGTCACCCATCAAGATCGTTAAGATAATATCATTGCTATTTAGAATTTTGTCTAGTGTTTCATAAAATGCATATATTTATTTATTTTATATCAGATGTGTAAATTTCTAATATTAGCCATTTTATAACCCTTCTGAGTGAACTTGTACACTTGACCTTGAAAGAAATTTGTCGAAGTTGCACATCGTCGGTTAAATGCAATAAAAGCGAACCAGAAAATGGCTATAGTTCACTGCGTTTCAAATCAAAATCTACTAATATAAACAGAGAATATAGTTTAGCTGATCAATCAAACGTTGTCAGTAATGTTCAAAATAACATCAAGATAAGCGTTTCAACTTGCTATGTAGATAAGCCAGGTGGTACTGTTGTCAAGTCTCGTCTTCATAAGGATAACTATCAATGATAAATGAAAACTGTGCGGCTCTCGGCTAACAAGAAAGTAAATAAAATATGCTCGCACTATTTCGATTGAAATAATCCACGCAACGTTCATTTTCTTTACCGGTTTTCGAGAAGCTCTTAGATAGCGGAAATTATACGAACGTAAAAAAAAAATTGAAGTTTTCCTAAAAGATAGATTCAATTCGTAGAGAATTCAATTTATTCAGAGTTAATTTAGCATGCTTTTAGAGTGTACAGCATCCCCTATGCTTTCCATATCATGTACCATTTCCTATACTGCAGTATTTATATACTAGTTTTCTTAGCGTGGAGCCAATTTGCAAATTGTATTGTAATGGAATTTGAAAATTCCATTTGATCATCACATGATAATATTTGAGTTTAGATAAATTGGCCAAACTTCTCTACAAGTACAACATAAAAGTACTTTCCTGCCACTTGAAATGATATCAAGATCTCTTCATCCTCCGAAACCTCCACATCACCCAATATAAAAACCAGGGGTTTATAATATTCATTGTTCCTGTGGCATCTGCTACGTAGGCCAGACAGGGAGATCGGGAGAAATCCGCATGAGTGAACATTAAAAGGACGTACAAAAAAAGAGAGAACATAAGTCTGGTTTGGCATTTCACACAACTTCTACTGGTCATGATGTACTCTGGGACAGAATAAACATGTCCTACATTGATAAAAACTGTTTCACAAGAAAATTCAAAGAGGCAGCAAATATGACCAAAATTCCTACCAATGCAACAGAAATCAAGGTTTGATTTTAAATCAAGTTTGGTCAGCGTTTATCAAAAATTTACCCACTTCAGACCTCGGACAGCGTGAAAGTGAACAACCACAGAACGCGATATCAAATAGCATTGTTTCCAGCTAACACGTATTAACGGTTGTATAGATCTGTTATTCGGTTTTTTAACGAACTTTTTTGATGTTCATAATACCAACAAATGAACTTGTTTTTATCGTAATTTCTTTTAGTTTGTGTTAGTTATCTTTACCCCTGAAGATGTTAGTCTGACGACTAACGAAACTTATCGGGTTTGTTTTTTAGTACTTGTTTAGTTTTAAAAAACAGTCTTTTTTAATAAAAATGTGGTCACAAAACCGAAATAATTCGATTAATACTTTAGTTTGCCCAAAGTTCAAACCCTATTGAATTATTCGCGTTAATTTCAAAACTGTAGGTCGTATTATGGAGAAGTAGTACGAAGCAATGTGTGATTGGGTGGAACCCGTTATTTATTTCTTTTTTTGACTTCTGCGCCAACATAAATTAATAAAAATAGCTGACATAGAAAAGAGTGCGTGTAAATCAAGTTCTTCAAACTGAGAAAATCAGTTCACCAAACAAAACTTGTTTTTAGGGAAGGACACTTAAATATTTACTGTTTTTCCATTTAAACGTTTTCTTTCATCACTGGATTTTATTAGCACGGATAAAGAAAACCTAGGAGTATATTATTTCAATGTTATCTCCTTTTTGAATGACCCTCTCGTTAACAGGATTGCACTCTTATGTCAAATGTCACCTTCATTTGACATAAGAGAACGTTATGACCGATAACAAATGGCGTATTGTTTTTTTTTCATCGCATGGTAGCTCTTATAAGTGTTGTTATCACATGTTTCTGTTAAACAACAAAATCTCTTGCAAGGTAAGCATTGTAGAGACATACTGAAGTCCTCGTATGATTCATTTATGCTAAAAGTATTTCCTAACAATTTCTGTTCAAACGTCATCCAACGTGTGTTATCATAAATGACAAGAAGTACATTGAAATATCGTAAGTACTATCAATCTGCTGAACCATCGATTAGGGAAAATTCCAAAGAATAAAATTTATTTGAAGAACATGTCCAATTTCCCTTAATTTGTCTATCTATCTATTATCTTCTCCTTTTCATTGTTATTGAAAAGAAACTTGGAGTTGTAATTATACACTTGTACAGTCCATTGACCCATTCCAGGCCTATGACTGACCAGGGTCTCTTGATTCGCAACCCTCATTTAGTAGGATAAGTCCTGCTTATGTCTATTGAAAAATGTACTTTGGCCTGAGATTGTGTGCGTCTTCTTGTCGATTGTTTGTGAATGAAACTCCTCAGATTTGAAACAAAAACATCTTATCATCTCCGCATGAGGGCAAAGTACCCAATTCACGGAAGTCACACCTAGGTCTTTCCAATCAAAGGGCATCGTAGCTACCGACAGAGCTACTGAGACTCCCGAATATTATAGTAAAGGATAAATCAAATTTATTCGATGAATAAAGAAAAATAAACGTTCTTACTGTGTAACAGAGAGATTTCAAATAGCATATTCAGTAACATAAAGGCATTTTACTATCTGTTTTCAATCGTTAAAACGTTTACTTAACGTGTCAATGCATGGCAGAAATGAACAGTAACTTGGGAGCAGAAGCAGAAATCTTTTCGAGCAAAAGATTAATATAAAAATGGTTCACATACTGAGAACTGAATTCCGTACATTATTTAGAATACTGATATAGTGTGTGCGTTTATGACTTTTGAAGATGATGCTGCTGTTTCTTTTCCTCTAACGATGTTTTTCATAATGGAATATTTTCGAGTCGAAGAATGTTTAAAAAAAGGTTGGAGAAATTGCAAGAGAGCAGAACATTTTTTAAGGTTTGTATATATCATCTGTGCATGTAGCAAGGAACCAAAAAGACCGACATACTCATTTGACAACAGCCCAATGGGCAGAAAATTGTGTGGATGTGATTACTTTAAATATTATAGTGGGGGGGGGGGCTAACTGTTGATTTGATATTTGGTATAAAGAAAAATAAAGCAGAGACACTGTGAAAATGGAAAATGTCTATTTGTGGAATTTCTAAAATTGTAACAAAGCCATTGATCGGATTCAACAGGAAGAAGTCCTGGAAAGTGTAAAATATACGTAGAAGAAAACAAGATATAGTTATTGTCAAGAATATGTATGGGAATGTGAAAGTCGTGTAAGCACTACACAGATTTGTACGAATTTCTAAATTTGGTGTGTTTTCACTTAATAATGGCAGCAGGGAAGTGTTTTTTATGCATTTCATTCGCTTTTGTAGGCTCAGTCAGTATAGATGAAGCCCTTTGATTGGAAAAACCTGGGTTTGATTCCCGTTTGTGACGTCAGGAACTTTTATCTGATCTCTTTCGACTAAAGGTGAGTTAGCCAGTCTCATACGGAGGTAGGTTTTTTTTTTCACCCGGAAACTCGAATTCTTCATCCCCCAAAACAGGCAAACGGGCCCCGTGAACACACATGGATTACAGTCACGAATACGTCCCAGCCATATGCCGGTCATAGCCCGGATAAAACTGAGCGGGGGGGGGGGGAGGAGCAATGGTGAACAACCCTGTAAAAATCTCACCAGGAATACTTTGTGAACAATGCCCACAGAGTCACCTACGGTCGGAAAGGACTAAAAGGGAAAACCAGAATCATTCGCTCTGAGGGCGAACAGTTTCTTAGATGCTGTTAACGAGAGAAAGGTGCAATAGTTGTTAATGACAGAATCCAATTTGCATAACAATTGCGTTCCACAAACCTTTTAAACACGAATATTACGTAAGTTGAATTTGACCCACCCAACTCGTTAATCGCATCCTATTGCTTACATTTTTACTATACGTATATACAGTAGTACATTAACATATTTTAGAGGTTATTTGTGTGTTCGTTTCATTCCCAGGATGCACACGCAAATTAGATTCCAAATGTTTAATTATTAATGTAAAGTAGTATAATATAGTATAGTTTTATAATATAGAAAAATAACATATTAATATCGCCGTTCTACCTTTCTGATAAAATTGTTAAGAGATGACTGAACAGTGGCTTTGTGAATAGTGTCCGGCGCCTGTGTGCAAAACTTTAGTTGGTGCCCCTATCCCCCCCTCCAATAAAAAAAATCACTTTAAAAAAACATTTTTTAAAGTATTTCCTCCTCTTTGGCGCCTTTACTATCCTGGTGCCTGTGTGCATCGCACACATTGCACACATGGCCGACGCGCCCCTGGATCCATCTTATCCTGCCAAAAGATATGAAAATCGCGATCCAGCAGGAATTTCATCAACTTTTCTACTTCTAATTCAATAAGTTCTGCATTAAAGAATTCATCCTCATGTGAATCAATCAGTTCTTCGATCTCATGTTCAACAACTTCTAATTTTAGTTCTTCAGCAAGCTTCGTTAATTTTTCAGTCAACCCTTCAAAATGTTCGTCCTTACTGAGACCTACACAAAATGTGGACATTCTTCCCACACGATCCTATTCATATACTTTTGTGTAATCTCTTCCCATACTCGCATATAACTTGAAAAACATTCTAGACTTACAAAACTTCCACGCTGTTAAATCACACGATCTCTGTCCATATCTGCCAATGCCTCCTGAAAAGTCTTACGTAAGTACTGTAATAAGCACTGGAGTTGGCAGTTTCCTTCTGGTCCAAGGGCTGGATAAGCGAAGTAGTGTTGGACAGAAGTTTAATACTGAGCATCTAGTTGATTTTCATCCAGATACGTAGGATGACTAAGGAACATACCAACAATAAGCAAAATCTTGAAAAAGAATGCCAATTCGGCAAAATTTCTCAACTTAAGGAAAGACAGAATTAATAAACCAGAATTTTTAAAAAAGCGATAGTAACCTGTGCCTTTTAAGGTGCGTGAGTTTTCTGAATGAAAGAGTAGCAACAGCTTAAGCTTGCAGCAACCCAAAGCATTACCACCAAGAAAGAGTTAATCTATCTTTTTGAAGTTTTGATTTACATTTTTCCCAAAGCAATTCAGTCCTGTGTACATTAAACATTGTTATGGCAAGTAAGCACCTGCATCGATTATTTGCTTCAATCCACTCAGGGATATTTCTCAACTGCTTCAGTATCGCCACTAGCAGCTTCTCTAGACACTTTAATATTTTGAAAACAAACGATTCTTAAATCTTGTCGCTAAGGAATGAGAACCGTTTGGATATTTTGAGTTCGCGTCCTTGAAAAGACTTCTTGCCTTCGTCCGAAATGTCATTATATTCAGTGGAACGAGCTTTTGGATTTGGTCTTCTAATCATGGTAACAATTTTTCCATCTCATTAATAGAACAAGAATATTTTGTTGTTGTTGTTGTTTGACTTTAAAAAAACAGATCCTTTCCCACGTTCGTTTATGTACTCGCAGCATCCTTCATAGTTGCATTCTGTTGATGATGCGAGACCACAAACGAGACTAAAAAAACGTACTGACGTTTCTTTAATTCTTTAATTTAGACCCACGAACAACAGTCTTCTCTGCCTGATGTTTTGACTACATCAACAGCCAATGTCTGGAACCAATGTTATTGGATCGCTCCCTTTCTTAGATTTAAAATGCACCACATCCTCTAGAAAACTAAAAATCTCCATCTGTCACATCAATAGAAGCGTAAACATTTGACAGTATCTCTACAACTGGAAGTGCGAGCGCATCTTCTTCTTATCAATGATGAGATGGAGTTAACAAAAGAACTCCAAATCCTGCAATAAAAGCTTATGCTAAACGTGCGACTGTTGTTGAAGGTCTTATTCTCTTCCCTCTATTGCCTTTATTTTAGGCAAACTACACCCTCTGTCCAAAAAGAAACCGATCATTTCGAAAATAGAAGAAACTAGTGGCGCCACCTGTTGTATCTTTTTGTTGTCAAAAGCGGCAACCTTCCTTAGTGTTGTTTCAACTGTTTATGACATTTGTTTCATTTGAAGCCGAGTTATAGTGTCAACAGTGACAGTGTGTTTTGACGAACTGTCGGAAAATGAGTTGCAAATAGAGAGCTACGATTGACTTTTGTGTTAAACTTGGTAAAGGTTTTACCGAAACGCATCAAATGCTTCAAAAAGCACACTGTGGTGAATGCTTATCCCGTACTCAAGTTTACGAATGGTTTAAGCGAAAAGCCGGGCCGTCCAAAAACTGGACTGAGCGAAGTAAACATCCAAAAAGTGCGTGATTTCATCAAAGAAAACCCGAAATCGTCAGTGAGAATGATTGAAGATGAATTTGGGATTTCCAAATCAACTGTGAAACAACATTTTGACCGAGGTTTGCCCTTCGTAAATTGAATTCGTGATACAAAAAATGTATCGAATTGAACACTGCAAGGACCTCATTAAAACCTCTCGTAAGAACTCAAATTTCCTTGCAACGATCGTTACTGGTGATGAAACGTGGTGTTTTGAGTATGAGCCGAAACAAAGCGCCAGAGTGCTGAGTGGAGACCACTAGAAGAGGGGCATCCGAAAAAAAGTCTCTTGGAGAAGTCAAAAGTTAAAGATAATGTAGATTTATTTCTACGATTCCTAGGGCATTATCCACAAAGAATTTGTTCCGCCTGGCCAAAGGGTCAATCGTATGTTTTATCTCGAAGTTTTGAAGTGATTGATAGCGAGAATTCGTCGCGTACGGCATAAATATCGTGACGACCGACCTTCGTCAAAACACACTGTCACTCTTGGCACTATAACTCGTCTTCTAATGAAACAAATGTCATAAACAGTTGACACAACACTAATGAAGGTTGTCGCTTTCGAGAACAAAAAGATACAACAAGTGGCGCCATCAGCTTCTTCTATTTTCGAAACGTTCGGTTTCTTTTTGGACAGAGGGTGTAGATAGTATTTTTAAGGAATACGGATAAAAAGATTTATCCCTTTAATTAGAATACACTCGTTACTTTTTACTTCGATCCGTTAAGCCTAAGCATATTATACTGAAAAACTCTCTTTTCGCCTATGGAATCTAACGCCTGTGGTGTAAATGTAAGATCTCGTACTGCAGCAAACGGAAATCTTTATTGAGCAGCGAATCAAAGAATATGATGCCTCAACAGAAAGACACCAGTCCTTTGTAATGCATAGCAAATCTTTCACTGTCACTGCGATAAGACGAAGAGAAAATTATGAGATTATAGAGACTGTGGTAGACCATGCATATTTAAATATGAATCTCAGCATTAACTATGTGAATTTTTCCAAGCTATGATACACCTGTAACGCAAATAGAAGCATGCCAGCACTCATGCAAGCAGCACAATCAGAATCCTTTATAAATATGAACTACATATATCATATATCGACATACGAGACACTCCGACATACCTCGTACAAGAGGTTACACAACCTATATCAGATTAGCGCCACAGATCGTCGGTTCTTTAACCCACCTACAACCGCGGTGCTAAGGTACTGTGGGTGAAGTTCGGATGCGTTATCTATTACCTTTTTCAGCTCAGCTGTTCCTTTAGGGTGTCAATACTTTAGGCCGTCGGCTCTTTCATTTGGACTCGAGCTGATGAACAACATGTAGCTGAGTGAGTAAACATTATTGCAGCGGGAAAAAGGAGTCCTCGTATAAGAATATTGAAGATTTCCATGCATTTTAGTGTCCGGTAAATAATCATTATGTAGAAAACATCTTTCCATAGCACTTGTAGAATATTTAGCATCTCAAATCTGTGCAGAAGATGCCTGATGGCTAGAATTTTGTAATTCCCTCAATACTAATTGTTTCAATGAATTTTGTTTTTCAACTATCGCAATTCCCATGTATAGTCAGAAACAGATTCTCAAGCCACTGTGGAAAAAAGTAATTTTTACCATCACCTCATTGTCAGTATGCGATGTGGTATCATCTACAATCAGTTCACTAGCCCATTTATTTTCAGTCATCTTCTAGGCGACATTTACATTTAAATTTTTTTTCAAGTCAAATGGCTGCTATTGCTCAATGATATACAGTACCCTAGACATACAAAGTTGTATGTGCTTCCAGCATGAGGTACGTCCTTAAATTTCCCCCATGTATTCCTTGTGGATCACTCGTAGCAGTTTGCAAAAATGGCTCCGTATTTAAACTCTTAGATTTTTGTTTGTGAGAATGAATTTAAGAGCTGTTCTATCTGACAAAAGCAGAAGGACCACACGTATTGTCAAGTCCCAGCAGCTATGTTACAGCCTGTATTAAGGACACTCCTTACAGGCTATACACACACCTGAAACAGATGAGATGCACTGGTATGGTGACTTAGAATGATATTTTTGAAAGCATATTATAAACATGAATTGTAATTCTTGAATACAATTCATTTCGAGTTGAAACTCTATGATCATTTTATTGTAAAATACAAGCAATTGTAGATCCGTAACCATGTGTGTGTGTTAAAATAATACTTGCACATCCATTGTTTTAAACACGTGCATGTCGCACATGTGACCTCTGTACCCCCTATGTAAGGCAAACAGATAAATATTCCTAAGTCGACTATACGCCTGTATTGTCAGTGGCTCGTGCAAAACCTTACAGACTTCGAAAGAAATGTTATCATAGAATGGCTTGTTATCAATAGCCTTATCTATTCGTGACATTAGTACAAGTCTTCATCATTCAAAACCAACTTTGGGCAACGTTATCAGCCGATGGAAATGTTTGGGTACTTTGGTCTTCTCTCTCTTCCTGCAAGTTTCTTGAATAAGGAATGTAGAGTATGGGAATTTCGGGAGTTCGATGAAAAAAATATTAACCAAGATTTCTAAGGGCCTACAATCAGAAAAGAATTGCTGAACACCTGAGTGCATCATCCCAAATGTGAATTTTGGTGACGGAGGTGTAATTTTCTGGGGCTGTTTTTCCTGGTGTAGACTAGGTACTTTGGTTGAAGTGATTTGAAAGACGAAACTCCGATTATTGTGCAAACTTCTGAATAATGCAATGCGTCCTATATTATTACAGTTTTGCAGAACCAACCCATGCATTTTCCAACATAACATTGAAACCTGTCATACTACATACTACATAATATTGAAACCTGTACGTACTAATGCGATACCATTTGAAACAATAACACAGAAAAATATGGATTGGTCTGTAGAGATTCCAATCTTAACCTAACAAAAATATTCTTGGACTTACTGGAATCGGATTGCTCCAGATCCGTGAGTCCAACTGTGGTAAGTAGACTGGTGGTCATATTGCAAGAAACATTGTCCGAAATCCTTGATTTATATTATAATACACTGCTGGATAATATTCCTGGATAGCCGAAAATATGATCAGATACAAAGGAAATCACAAACGTAGTTGGGGTGTGTGGAATCCAGTTATCTCAAAAATATAATGCGGCAATATTTATCTCAACAGGACGAAGGTCGAGAAGAGACAAAGACCCTTTTTTGTAAACAACTGAAAATCGCATTTCTTGGAAACATTAAGAAACCTGGGAATAAAGAGAGAAGGAAAAGAAATAGACATGCTTCAGTGCATTGGAAGCTGCGTTATGTGTAGGAAGTGGGAATCCGTATACAGTTCATGTTTTTACAGGCGAAAAGAATCATGCAATGAAGGACAGTTCGACTTAACAACACCCGTTGATTGACACTGAAGAAAAATAAGAAAAAATCAGACTTAATACTAATACTGATTGGAGTTTGAGAGAGTGAGAGAGAGAGAGAGAGAGACATAATTGTGTAGGAAGTGGGAATCCGTATACAGTTCATGTTTTTACAGGCTAAAAGAAGCATGCAATGAATGACAGTTCGACTTAACAACACCCGTTGATTGACACTGAAGAAAAATAAGGAAAAATCAGACTTAATACTAATACTGATTGGAGTTTGAGAGAGAGTGAGAGAGAGAGAGAGACATAATAATAATAATAATAATAATAATAATAACATATATATATATATATATATATATATATATATATATATATCTTTCGCATCGTAACCATCTCAATAAATATACCTTCAGTATTTTTCGTTATGTTTCATAGTATCAACAGAAGTTTATTGAACCCTTTTTCAAAGTTGCATGGTAACACATGTCATGATAATAGCATAGAAACATATGCGTCGTGGCATATGCGCATGTAAACATATGCACATGTAAGCAGTAGGTCATGGTAATGGCGATAACAGTAAAGGCCACATTACTAACACTGTTTAATGTAGTACCAAAGCACTTTTGCTTTTAAAATACTGAATACAGAACACGTTAAATATTTATAAATAATTATGATAAACGAAATAGTAAGAATGCACATTAAGAAAAGCACAATATTCTTCTTCACAGCTGATGCTCTCTCTCTCTCTCTCTATTTTTCAGCGAAATATTTGCATAAATAATAACTTACGGTGATGGACTCAGATCACTTGTGGGAGACGGGCAAGTTAAGTATTTGTTTTCTTCTTTCGACGGTACATTGTGGTTTGTCCTGTAGAGAAAAATTCGATTGGAAATAGGTTAGAGTAACATACATAATGATAATCGCATTGTACTATTAAAAAGTATCAAGTGATATTTAAGACAACCCTATTCTTTCGTTCTCATTAAGATCGTCAAATGGACTAGCTACAATACCGACTTCGTTAAATTTTTGGTGCCTATTTTGGCGCTTTTCATTGTATTTGTATTGTCAGATTGTATTTTTTATTGAAGGCAGAATGGAAGAGGCTGTTCCAAAGAACATAACTAGATGGAATGAAAGAAGAAGCGCAGAAGTTGGTTTGGCAAGTTTCAAACTGAAAAAATAGTGTTGGTCAGCAGTGGATCTTTTTCTTGTGATTTTGGAGGAAAATGGACGAATAACAGTGGCCAGTGGCCAATTCAGCATAGTACTGTTCATGGAATTATCAGTACATGGCATAAGGAGAAAACGGAACATCTGTGGTAGCGGGATTAGTTGGATATATGAAAGAGGGATCATTAATTAACCATCTTTCCCTCTTCTGAATAGAATCGAGTAGTCTGAGAGAGGATTTTGGTGCAATATCCCAAATAAGTGAGTAATATCCTAGTTTGATTGAATTTGGATTTGTATAGAGTTAACCGCTGCAAAAATATGAATTAACATCTTGAGCGGAAAAGTACACCTTCTTTTTTTAAGCTGCAAAAGCTATGGTTAAAATGTTCTTCATCCAGAAAACACTAGAGGTATAGGTTGGTCCAAGAAGGGAAATATTATCGTGTGCGTATATCCAGTTTTAAACGAACATCAGGGGAAGATATGAGAGCTCCTTCTTGCGAAGATCAGACATGACAGAGTTTTGTTGGCATTAAAGCCTACAAAGTTGTCTATCCTCAGTGGGGTAGAGCTAGGGGATCAAGACATTGGACATGGTGGATATTCAGAGATCTAACAATCGAGTCCTACAAGATTTGTCAAATGAAAATAAGGAATGGCGTGTACTGTCATTGGCAAGCTATGGATAGAATTTGGAGTCTGTGAGTGTATGTCATTTATATACAAGAGGAAGAGAGTGGGTGAAAGAACATGACACGTAGTGAGTTACCTGGGAGAAAGTTGGCTATCCAATTGCAGAGTTTGGATAGTTGACCATAGGTATACCAAAAATAGTTCGCTAAGTAGTCCTCTCTACCAAACCAAATCAAATGCCTTTCAAATATTGAAAGCGATTGCACTAGAGTTTCGGAACTATTACATGGTTTGAGTCTGGTGATGGTTGGTGAAAGTTGGAAGATCAGTTGTGGGTTGGAAATATCAGAATTTATATTGCTAGCTACTAATTAGTCTATGTCTAACGTTGGTTGTTGATAATCTTCTGCGTGATTTTTAAGAGAACAAGAGCATCTGGACAGTAATTTGTTGGCTGAGATTTATGGCCTTTTTTTTTTTTTTTTTTTGGAAAGGGCTGTTTAGAGCACAAATTTTAACACAGTGGGATACCATGAGAACCGAATGTCTCGTCTTCTGCCTGATTTCTTTCTGGCAGAAAACTATGGGCGGCATGGAGTAAGCAGTTCCTGATAAAGTGGGGAAACTTTGTCTTGGTCATCAATTCAGGAATTGCAAGAAAAGAGCAATGCTAGTAATTCGGTCTTGTCCTTGAGTGAAGTTACTATGATGCTCTCTAAATGTGAGAGTAGTGCAAAAATATGGGTGGACAATGCATTTGCCAAGGCCATTGCATCCAATGGCCTTGGCAAAGGACCAAAAGGAACGACTGCAATTTTGACAGGAGGCGAGTTTGCAGTATTTTGTCCTTTCAAATTCTGACTTGGATTGGTTAATGGTTGTTTTACAGCTCTTGCAAACTGCAATATAGGCAGAGTGAGCAGCTGGAGTTTCGGCCTTGGGTCACTTGGTAAGTGATGTATTTTTTTTTATACTGCACTGACACTTTTTTTTTTTTTTAGAATCAAGGCTGGGACTGCGACCTAAGTGTTTGGGTGGAATGAGGGATAAAGGTCTTTATTCCAGTGAGGATGAATTCTGTTATTCAGTGATTGGATCTGAAGAATAGAAGCAATCCGACATCTATTCCAAGGAGGAATAGAAGTCGGGTTGGTCATCCCATTTGGGTTCTTTGTAGTGCCAAAGGACACGAGATTGTGAACTAGTGGGTGAAGGTGTTTTACGAAACAGGAGAGATGCATGAGATTGTGTCCTAAGTTACCAAGAAAAATTACATCCATAGTATATCTGAAAGGAGAACATTTTAGCGAAACATCACGTGTGTTGGCAGATTGGAGGATTAATCAGATATGATAGTAGAGAGAGATTGACGGTCTGTATTAGGTTTCCTAATGGCAAATTCCTCACCATCGCTGCTTCTTTTTTCGGTGAAACTGAGAACAGAAACTAGTCTGGGTTGTGGACATTGAGTTCCCCAAGGATGACCTCACTATTAGGGTATTTCGACTGTTGAAAATCGAGGTTTAGAGAGAGAGTTGAAGAGGTCAGAGTGGTAAATAGAGTTTGAAAAACGACAGAGACAGGAAATAAAGGTGGCAAGTTGGTTTTGTAGAGTAACTGTTTAATGTGTTTGGGATGCACAGTGGTAGTTAAGGTTTCCTGCTGCGATTCTGATTTCTGGTTTATACTGTTGTTTAGACCACGAATGTTGGTGAAGAGGATACGGAAACTTTTTTGTAAGAATGAATGTTTTTGAGGTGTTTCTTTTTTCAGTTGGAATTTTGCTTTTTTTTATGATTTTTTTGAACTTTTTTGGTGGGAGATTTTTTATTTTCTGCAATAAAGCCACGTTCGTTTGAGTTGTGATCCATTAAATATGGAGACGAAGAGATAAAAAGAAAAGAGGCTTGCAATGAGAGGTGACAGGCTCTCAAGCATATCGCAGACACAGAGAGAACTCAGTCTCCTGTCCATACGTGGTCTCGACAGTTCCCCCTGCAACCAGTGTACTTGTTCTTCCTTCAAACACGAGTTGACAAAGTAGGTTGCAACAGGATTTGACGCTGGCTGATCGGAAAGCCTCTGGATTCGTTAATAATTCGGTTAGGTTCCTTGCACTAACCAGTTGGGGCGGGGCATAAGGACCATTTTACTGCTGTATTCTTGAATGGGGGGTCTGCCTACCCTTACGATGTGACTGACTTGGCATGTCATTGAGGATATCACCCTCCCTCAATGTTAGAAGAGAGGGTGGTATATAAATTGGATCTCCTGTTCTAGTGACCAAACATGGCAGCAATCCACTTCAGTCCTCTGTAATAAATAGCGGTATTTCCCGGGGGGGGGGGGGTGAAAGACATATACTGCTTAGAGGTCTAGTTGACATTTCCTCCAATTAGAGAATGTGTGCGTTTGCGGCAGCACTGTTGGCCAACATTCAAACAAAGGGAATATGTACAAAAGGAATGTGACCAACAAGTTTACCACATTCCTTTTGTATATATTTGAGCATCACTATATATATTATTAGCTATATACCGCGCATCAACACCTTTTATAGTCCAATCTGATTACTCTTATTAGTTATATGGAGATTTGTTGACTTAGTCAATAACTGAGATCCAACATACATTCTGTCTGCTTATCTTATTTACACATAAAAGTTTAAACGAAATTTTCTTTGATTTAAAATAACTGGTTTTAAAAATAAGGAGATGCATATAAACAATATAACAAGATCTAAGATCAAGTATACAGTATAAAGTTCGTTCAATAGATTATAACAAAACAACCGCTGTAGATATTACTTTATTTTAAAGACCCGAAGGTTCCAGATTATTTCGAGAGGCCTTCAGAATTGTAGAAGTGTGAGATATCTTCATCAATTAAAGGTTGTTTACAAAAAAGAACAAGAACAGATAGTGGCTGTTAAAGTCAACAAAGATAGGATTCCCATAACGGAAGCGTCAGATGAGAAAGATTAAACTTTTGAAAAGAATAATTAAAATTTTGGAGGATATTAGGCATAACATGAAATTCTTTAATCTATATCCTGAATTTTTCGATTGATAAATGAATTTCATTACCGGTGTGAGACCACACCTTCCCGTTTTTGAAAGGCCTGAAGTGGCTTGAAAAAGGTCCATGTTTGGTACTATCTAGAGGAAGATTTCCAGATTATTGAAATAAATAAAAATAAAAAACCACTGTACTAACGTAAATTAGGTTTGCAACCTTTCATGGGTTTAAAATAATAATAATAAATAACAGTCATTCTTGCCTTATATCCATCAGTGCGACAGCGTAATTAAAATTTAATCATATCCACGGTAACTTTCACGATACGATGGACCTTGAACGGACAGAAAAGCAATGAGCAAAACATGAAGTTTTGACGTGGGATTTGAAGCCTGTACTCGTCATGAAATACGTAAATAAGAATGCTGTTCTAACAGCAGCAGCAAAAGGAATGAACAAAGAGGATGAAAAATTCGATTTAGTTTGAACTAGAAAGGAGTGTTAAATAACTACTGCACGTGTTCGGGCAGATTTGAGGGGGAGGAGTGAGGTTTAGGAGTGGGAAAATTACCACTCTCAATTGATGAACAGTGACCGTGAAATAGTTGCAGAAAAAAACGTGTTGGTGAGAAATCTGTCATTAATCTCCTTTGAGTCAGTCAAAGAATTTTTGAAAGTTCTTAGGGGAACTGTTCAAGATGTGAGCGTAATATTTAATGGTTGGACACATTTACCATTTGAATGGAGAGTTAATTGTTGTTCAGAAGTAAAGTAACGCTTTTACCTTTGAATAAATTAATTTCTTTCCACCTTTACAACGCTGAGTGGCTTAATTTCTTAAAAATACAAAGCCTAATTTCTTATGCAAAAATATATACATATATATTTATGGAACGGAAGACTGTAGGTTAGAATCATACAAGTAGAGATAACTTGCCTTGTCCAGATATTTAGTGTTGTCGAAAGCAAAACTAGAATGAAATGTTTTGAGAAAAATAATACGGATGGAGTTTTATTGCATTAAAATTAACAAAGTTATCAGAAACCAATTGAAGAATGATCTGGGTATCAGACTAAGATTTATAGAAGTTGAGATTATTATTATTTGACACCTCCAGGGAGTCCAAAGACTCATCGAAGGAAAGTGTCCCGACAGCATCGAAAGATTGGCCCCCTTCCAACTACTAACCCCGCTCAAACTTACTGAACTGAGCCATTAGTAGCACAGGCTCTAGCAATCGACCAACCTTTGAGATGATGGAAGTTTTATTGTTTACTGTTAAAAGTTAGTCAGACAAAAGAGGGGTATAGTATTGCAGTGTCATCGGAATTTAATTTCATTGGGGTGTGAAACCACCTCCTCGCTTACTGGAGGAGGCTTGAATTGCATTAAAACAATTCCATTTTTGGTCTCCCAAGCAGAGCTTCCTGACTATGTAAAAATATATTAAAAACATTACAAAAAATACATAAGCTTCATTCAAAAAATGTGAAAAATCCTTGGCCCACCCATGGTACAAATGTACTTTAGGTTTACTACTAATCTTTCGTGGGTAGAAACCACATAAAAAAATTATAAAACTTGATGTCAAAGATCCATCACAATGACATAGTAAGTTGCAAAAGCAAATGGAAATTGGTAACCAAGTAGCAGAATTCAGAATTCAGACGTTAGCTCATTTAATATGTCTTTGTGTTAAACATGATTAATTGCATTGCAGCAATCGAGTGCAACCATTTGAGATCCCATGTTGATCTATAGTGGTGAAATACATACTGGATATTATGTATTAGTTGGCATGTTACTATTCTCCGTTACTTTAGAAGGAATTAAAATAACAGAATTGGACTGTGAGTTAATGGTAAAGATTTGCCGCCTATTTCTAGAAGTAGGTTAAATATGGGCTCATTTCAAAGCTGAATGAACGATATTAGTGGAGCAGAAAAGAATAAAAAGGAGATAGAAAATATGAGTCAACTATGGAGCACAAACCTTCAAAATAGCATTTGGATACAATGCAAGTTTTTTGCAAAATAAAATAAATAAATAAATCCACTAACTTCTTTTATTCCCCAAAGAAATGAACGTTTTGTCTTAGCGTTTTGGAGACTGAGGGGAAGTCAATTTCCACCCTTAACCAGCCAGAGATAGTTGACCCAAGAATGCCACAATTTTAAAAGGTATCTTGCGAAGAGAGGGTACTGCAGGTAAGTGACGCCACCTAATGGTTTCTAAACTTAACATAATATATTATTGTCTGGAACAGTTTGGGTTCTACGATCGAGTTCCTTTAGCTGCGCGATTAAAAACCTTACTTGCCCGTGCCAGAGATCGACTCACTTAGGAAATCGGTCGAAGAAAATCTTAGAACAGATTCCTCTAGTCAGCAAGTAGAATCGTACTTAGAACTCTCTTTCTTCGGGTAGCATAGTGCTATATAGATGCAAACCCCATTTCCACAGTGCTACACAGGTCTCCTTGTAAGTTTCTGGTCCTTTCAAAATCAATTTCAGATGTGTTCATAATTTTCTTGCTACTATTTTAAGTTTTTGAATAAACAGGAAACGATGATAGACATATGAATAAATGTTAGTTGAAATATACCCTGCTCTTTCTTCTCTGCAGTTTCGGCACACTTCTTTAAGAACCAACGCATAGATAGGAAAGTTAGGCCAATAAGCTTTTCTTAGGTTATGCATTCAGTCAATTTTTTTTTTAGATTAGAGGACTAAAACATTAATCCTATCAAGAAAACGAAGTACAAAATCACAAAAATCATTCCACTTGAAGATTGTTACTAAGTCCGAGAGACTGTAACTTTTCCCATGCAATCGTATAAAGATGACCACAAAGGTACTGCCTTGTTTTATTGCTTTGCTGTGGAGAATAAGTGTGGCTAGTTTGTTATTTACTTTTATACGGAAGTGGGCAATAGAGTAGACTGTAGTATCACAACAAGTAATACCACAGCTAGATCATAGAAAGGTCATAGAAAAGTCTAGCATTACAAGGTCTATGCTCTGGTTTTTTGACTAGCAATCCTTATGAGACCCTTCATGAGGCGAAGATTGTCATGAAGAGGGAATATTATCAGAAATCTTGTATATTATCAGGAATCGTGTAATAGGATTGAATAAGGCATTTGGTGAGGCAACATTTCTTTGGTATATATTTAATAAAATTATTATTTTATGTATAATGTCATTGATAATGTAATTCACTATACACGCGAAGCAGGAGAAGTAAAAGCTGTTCCCAAAAATCTGATAAAATTAATTCATTAATATTCATTACTAGTTTTGTCATATATATATATATAGCATGATGGAGAGTTTTGTCTTTTATTTTCATCTACGTTAAGAGTTATTAAGTTTCAATGAGAATTTTGGTACTATCACTGAATGCTGTATTAAGATTTAGAAAATATATTATATATATTTACTTTTTTTGTTGTTGTTGTTGAACAACTTACGATTGGATTCTTTGGGGACGACTGTTCCAAAGAACACAAATAGATGAAATGAAAGAGAAGTGGTTCTTCTAGTTTCAAGTTGGACTGTAAATGCTTATTCGTTAACAGCAGCTCTCGTTCTTATGATTTTCGAGGAAGTGGAAGAATGAGAGTGGCCACTTCAGAAGAGAATTATTTGTAAAAGTATCTGTGGAATAGTCGTGAGGTGTAAACTCAAGGGAGTGAAGTGGAACTGTGACAGAAGGATCATTCATTAACTGGATTGCCATCTTCTGGATAGAATCTGGCAATCTGAGAGAGAGAGAGAGAGAGAGAATTTCGGTGCACAAACCCAAATATGTGAGAAGTATTGTGTGATTAGGTGGATTTAGGATTTGTATAAAATTAACAGTTGTGGACGTGTGGTGTCTTCAGCGGAAAAGTACACCGAGTTTTGGCGGCTTTAGAAGCTGTGGTTGAAATGTGTTTGTACTGAGAAAGGCTGAAAGCGTAGGACAGACAGTCCAAGGAAAATCTTATCGTGTTTCTGTATGTGGATATTATTGAAAGTTAGAGGGAAGCGATGTAAGATGTTTCTTGCGAGAGATCAAATAAAACGGAGTTTTTGAGATCTGCAAGGTCGACATTAGCATTGCCATACAGCTATAAGATCGGAGTTCATGACTTTGTTCATGGTGGATCTTGAGAATTCCAACAACTGGATACAACAAAGTTTTTAAAATGAAATTTGAAAATGAGGAATGGAGTGTAGCTATGAATAGGATTTGAAGTCAGTGAGAGCAAGTTATTTATAACCTGCTCTCTATCTGCTATTTATAACCTGGTTATTTATAACCTGTATTTGAAAATATGGAGCCCTGGAAGAGCTCCAGCATTGGTAGGGAAATCTGAGGAAAGGAAATAAATCATCCACCATGACTCCAATGGCGATCCAGTTGCAGAGGGTGGAAGGCGAATCATATAATGCCCGATTGCTAAGTAGGCACCTGTGCCAAACCTGATTAAATCCTTTTGAAATATCAAGAGCAATAATATTCCTCCGAATTTTTCCATGGCTTGGCAGAATCGAGAATGGCAGAATTATACTGTTAGTCACAAATTATTTGGTTGGTCTCCAGGTAATACAGAAGTTGGCTGTTGATAATTGACCGTTGCCAGCCTGGCTGGCCGAGTGGTTAGCGTATCCGCTCTCCAGCCAAAAGGTTATGGGTTCGAATCCCGCCATGGGCATGGATGTTTGTGATTGTGGAAATACCAGTGGTGATCGTCGGTGGTAGATGGCGTTGGTGTAGTTGCGGTAAGTTGGTGGATTGAGTTGGTGGAGACAGAGTTGTAGAGCAGGTGCCCTCCCTCGATGAGTCTATGGACTCCCTAGAGGTGTCAAATAATAATAATAATAATAATAAATAATATTCTCCATATGTAGAACTGTTTCCATTCTGTACGATAGACGCCAGGTAAATAGGATACTTTGAACAGTGATATAGGACTGATGTTAGTTCTGTGGCACAACATTTTAGCACAGTACATGGGATACCATGACAAACGGATGCCTTGTTGGTGTTATTGAGGGTTCTTATTTCTGGCGGAAGATTATGGGCCACATGGAATAAGCAGTTCTTGATAAAGTGGGAGGAGGGGAACTATGCATTAATCATCAGAAAAGGAATCGGAAAAGAAGACTGATATCAGTAAGTCGGCCTTGTTCTAAGGTGAAATTACTCTGGTAACATATGGATGTGAGAATTGTGGAACCATGAGTGGAAAACTGTTGCCTCCAGTGGCTTTGATAAGACACCCGAAGACCTTACTGCCATTTGGACAGGAAGCGAAATTTGTAGCATTTTGCCATTTCACAATCTAACTTTGATTTGGCGACAATTCCTTTACAATTGTTGCGATTGGGATTATAGGTAGAGTGCGCAGCTGAAGTTTTGGTCTTGGACCACTCATTGGTATGTTAAGTTTTTTATTATACTTTATATTCACACTTTTTTTAGAACTAAGGCTTGGATGGGGGCCAGGGATTTGGGGGTGGAATTAAGGATGAAGGCCTTTAGAAACGAAGGATGAATGATGGTGATTTCTGTTATTCGGTCTGAGCATTTGCTTAGATCTTATAGTTCCATGTAGTCTGGGTTACCAAGAGAAGAACTGACATGCACAATATATATTTGGAAGGAAGACTTATGAAGAGATCAATGTATTGACAGACCGTAGGAAATGTCACGTATTCTGGTAGGGAAACTGATGAGCTGTGTAAGGTCGTTGCTAACGGCAAATATCTCGGTATTTCTGCATATGTAGAGTGTAGAAAATCGAGCTTCAAGAGAGAGAGAGAGAGAGAGAGAGAGTTGGGGAAGGATACAGACGCCAAATTAAACTCGTCGGTTAGTTTGATAAAAAAAGAAAATTGACATACGATGTCAGTTCTAATGAATGTGCTGCACTTGGAACTGCAATTCTGTTAGAAATAGTAATTCCAATTTAGACAAGTGACTGTAGATGATGGTTTACATGGTTTATATTGCTCCTAAGCCACGAACGCTGGTAAGGTAAATATATGGAACCTTTTTGGTAAGAATTAATGTTGGTTCGTTTTCTGGTGTTTTTTGATTTTTTGTCATTGGATTTTTGTTGTTGTTGTGTTTTTTATGTTTCTTAATTCTATTTTGTGGGAGAGTTTTTATGATACGAAGTAAGATCGTGTTTCGTTCAGTTGTAATTTCTTATATGCGGGGAGGAAGAGATGATAAGGAATAGGAGCTTGCAATGAACTGACAGACTTGCAATAATCATCCACAAAGAAGAAACCCAGTCTCTTGTCCACACGTAACCTTGACAGTTCCCCCTGCAACCTACCGTGCTTAGTCTTCCTCTAATCACGAAATGGTAGAGTAAATGGCAGTAAGATTTAGCACTAGCTGATCAAGAAGAGTTCGGATTTGTTGCTATCTGGTTCGGTCCCGTGCACTATCTAGCGGCCAGCGTACGACAACGTTTTGCTGCCGCATCCTCGTATAGGCAAGGGACTACACGAACTACAGTATGACTGGCACGTCCTTGGAGTACACTGTAGGGCGTCCAGTCCCTTTCAAACTCACACTGCATGTGAGAAGAGAAGATGAATGGAAACCCTATCCCTTGCTCTAACTACCAGGCATGGCTCAAGCCATTTCAGGCCTCCTATAAGCCAAAGGTGATATTTCACCGGGTGATAAAAGACATCTACACCATACATTCTGGTAGTAATGCAAAAAAGTATGCCCAAAAATTTCATTGAGGTCCTCATGATACAACTGTGACCTACATTATAATGAAGGTCACAGTCCTACATTTATAAATATTGATAGCTTCTTGTTTCCGTTTCTCTAATGAGAAGAAAATAATTTGTAGGTATATGAAGTTTACGTTGCGGCAGTATATTCATAGAATCATCTGTGGTAAAGTATTCCAGTTGAGAAAAGCGTTGTTACTGACATCGCTGTCGCTTCAGTTAAATGAAACATTTGACACCTGCTCAAATTCAAATAAGATGGCTATATTTCTTTGAGGATGCTTAAATTGAAGCTGAACAGAGATCAGTCGAACAGATGTAAAGAGCGTAGACATATGATAGAGTTTACATAACTGGGTAAATATATACTCTGGTAAATGAGAAAAAAAAACACTACTTAGCATTTTCAAAATACAAACTGATAAAGACTTCTATCTCTTTCTGTTCAGTTGGGATAAAATCTGCATTTCGATAAGCGTGACAGAACACTATTTACATTTTAAAAATACTTGATAACAAATTGAGATATCAGCATCTAAACCAAAAAGGAAAGATGAGATGGTGCATTTTTATTTTCAGAAAGGAAAAAAGCAATGCTCATGTGTTTCTAATAGTAAATGTCGGCAGTTGTGATTCTTCAGCATAGTAATGGAGAAAATTGCTGAATTTCTCCACACAGGGTGACGTCACATTCACCTATAACAGTATTTGCTATTAAGGTGCGTAAAGAACTATATTCGTAGTGTTGTGTGAGCTATTTGGCAGCGCTAAATATAGCCTTAAAGCGTTATGATGCTTAATGCATTCTATTATTATTATTATCACCACTTTAATAATGTGTATTTAGATAAGAGATGCAATGTATAAACGTAATCTCTATATTTATCTTTAGAATTTATAGTAAACATCGTAATATCTAAGTGGCATCTAGAGCAGGGGTGCTCAACCTTTTCCAGTGGCGTACCACTATATTTAATTCAAGATATTAGATGTACCAGTAAGGCACATCTAATATCTTTTCCTCTGGTACTCGCACAGTGGTACGAGTACCAGAGAATCCCTGATCTAGAGAATCATTAACCAGTTCTGTTACCATCTCACAAATGGCAGTCGAGTTCCAGTATTCGTTGAATCAGGCTGAGTTTATTATCTATCGTTTTTGTGATAGGAAGAGGTGGAGTTCTGTGTTTCAATTTCTTACGTATCCGCATGAGGAGTCACTCATGACTCAATGACTCAATGAGTAATGACTTGCAGTTCACTTGCTTCATAATCGTGGTTTCTTTGGTATAATCTAAACAGTATTTAAATGCTTTCCTGAGATCTATTTTTCGCCATCATAAAATAAAAATAAGGAAGTCGAAATATATATATATATAATAAATTAATATTAAACAATATATTAAAAATGAAGTAAAATAAGGGAATACTTACTGGTTTTCTTCTTCTGTCGTTTTTTCCATTTGTTAAATTAATATTAAAAGGAGCTTAATGGTATTGATTATCGCCTGTTAACACTCGGTAAGTATTATCGTCCTGTACTCAGCAAAATCTCACTGCTGTCTTGGGAATGCGCTCGGGACAACGGCAACGTCCACACGGTGCAAACGTGTCTGTGTTCCCCCGCCCCACACTTTCAGTATTAGTTATCAATCATGTGACTGCATTGATAGCCGTCCGTGTAATCTGTGAAACAACATCTTTATCTCATCAACTTCTCGCAAACGATTCGTTCGGTGTTTATTGCATTCTGCAAATGCAGCTCCTACAAACTGATTAATGTGAACTGCTGACGGCCTGTTCGTCTTAAAATAAGCATCACGACATTGTGATGCTTATTTTAAGATGAACAGCTATCACAGCTAACGAAGCAATGTAAAAAGGATAACTATATGATGAAAAACTGTCTAACATTTTCGTTATCAGTTTCAAATCATTAAGATGAGGAAATTTTTATTGATGGTACAGTGATCTTCTATCATTAATATGCGATCTTAATTATCACTTTTCGTAACCGTACCAGCCAGTTATTATTATTATTATTATTTATTCACATAATTGATACACAGTCAAAACAAGATTTAAACAACAATTTGGCTAGCAGTGGCATAGCTAGGGGGGAGGGGTGCGGAGGGGGTGGTCCTCCCTGGGCGGCACTTTAAACCTTTTTGAACTTTTGCAGTTAATTCTAAAATACAGTCTCGAGAACTCAGGTCCAAATATTGTAATACTACTGCGAATTTTCCTCACAATTGCTGTAAGTGTTGCTCGTTGTGAGAGGAGTTTTTCTAAATTAAAATTAATTAAGAATTACTTACATTACTATGAAATAGACAGGGATCGCCGCTCCGGACAGCAACAGCTCTAGCTACACCACTCTTGACTGGAGTAAAACTCGGACTCGTGATGAATGGTAAAGCTGGTGAAAGTCTTGATCATTATGCAGAATGAATACTCGCCGAAATTAAGTCATAGCTCTTTTTGCAATGCCGATGACCTGGTATAGTATAGTACATGATCTAACTAGAAAATTATATTTGCTTTCAAACACTAATGTTGTACTTATTCTTTCACTTCGGGCACATTTTTAAAATGGATACCACACGGCGGTAACTTTGCTAATAGAAGTCCTAAGCGTCGTCTGCTTTCGTTTTCACGACTGCCGCGCCTCCTCGCCACCAATACACAGTTTAAAGAGAATTCGCAAGTCGTTGTAACAAAAATCCTTACAACTGGTGATACAGAACAATTCAGATTCTACCTGAGAATCTAAGCATAGTACGTCAGGTAGCGTCGTAAAATATGGACTCTTCCAAGTAATGCTGTTTTTATAGGTCATATGGGATCACTTCGTTGATGTTTAATTGCTGTAAATAGTTGGAGAGCTTCATTGAAATTGCGCCCAGTGCACCGATAACTATTGAGATAACTTTAGTGTGTTCAATAACATGAATGGTGAAGGCTAATCCTACTCTCTTCATAAAAGCTGAACCAAGACCGGCTAACTTGGCTATGGCTGAGGGAGATCCTTAAGCTCTTCACCTCGTCGATGGGAATCGAACCTAGGACACGCTTTCTCCAGGCATATGGTTGTGAAACGCATAGCCACTAGGCTAACCGCGCAGACAATAATGAAGTTACAGATATTAAAAAAAGTATATGAATTTGTATCCCAAGAAAAAAATATTGAAAAGAAATAATGTGCCTTAATCTGCGTACAGTACAATGTACAGAGCATCAAGTATAATATGCATTAATTGTAAATATGTAAATACTCTGTACGATGAAAATAGAAAATTTGTTATTTTATACATAATGTGTAAACATGCAAAAAAAATGTCTGTAATAATCATATGTAATTTATCTGATACATTATCATATTATTAAAGGGATAAAAATCCTATGTTTTTATATAGCCAGTAAGTGAAACTCAAGATCGAGAACTACGATCTATGAGTTTCAATGCCGAAAAACTATCGGCGAAGGCAATTCGAAGCAAAGGTGAAGCATACTGGCTATATAAAAACATAGGATTTTTATCCCTTTAAAAACTATTAAGTTGCCAGAAAACTAGCCATTTGGCTTTTCATTTTAATTACAAAATATAAGCACACCTTTATGGCATTCGTATAGTGAAGGTATGTAAGTTCTTTTCACTAAGTTTTGATATCTTCCAGGTCTACCTACTCACTTATGAGACCTCAAAAAAAGGTTGAAACTGGTCTGGGTAGTAACCTCTCCTCATAATAATGTAATGACAGTATTACATCTCCTAGGAGCTGTGTTTTACATTATGAGAGAATATCAAGAATAGTGAGGGAGCTTGCTCCATCTTTGCTTCGAATTGCCTTCGCCGATAGTTTTTCAGCATTGAAACTCATAGATCGTAGTTCTGATCTTGAGTTTCACTTACTGGCTATATAACAACATAGGATTTTTATCCCTTTAATAACTATTAAGTTGCCAGAAAACTAGCCATTTGGCTTTTCCTTTTAATTACATTATCATATTATTATTATTATTATCCATTATTCAAAAATTCCGTGTAATCTTCATTGTTAATATTAGAAGAACACGTGTTGTAAATATAGATGCAAAAAGTATTATTATCAAAATTTTAATTGAAATACAATGAAGAAAATGAATCACATATGCAGCACTTAGTGTTAAATTTTGTAAAAATTACAAGTTGGAATGTCACTAAAGATGATTATTGTAATTGTGTAAATATTTCAGAAATCAATAAAAGAAAAAAAAAGGAGAGAAGGAAGTCAGTTATGGAGATGGAGTTATCAGGCCTATATATATAAATTATTATTATTATTCAGCACTTAGTTGCAGTACTTTGTAAAATAACATGTTGGAAAGTCACTTACGACGATTATTGTATATAAATAAATATTTTGAAATAAAAAAAAGTATTATTATCATTATTTTGAGGAATGATGGGGGTTTTAGAAGAGGTGTTAATACCATAGACTAGGATAAGGCGAATGGGGTGAATGTACGACAGCCATATCATCAGTCACGCAATAATAGCCAGAAGAAGATCGTATTCATCGCAGCACATTGACCAGCATGTGATTAACCCGTCTTGTTAGATACCTACATAACTGATAATGTACCTCGTTTTTAATCATCTAACTATCATTGCTAAATCATAAATTGCCATATTTTCTTTGTTTTTGATACTTAGATGGGAGATAAATTTCATGATCCTGCTTACTGGAGGCATGAAGTGGCTTGAAAAAGTTCCATGTTTGGTCTCTAGAGCAGCATTTCCGAACGTGGTAAAAAATTTAATTAAAAATACAAAAATATATATGTAAAACTGGTAAAAATGGGGGGAAGATACATATAGTACGGTTAGTCCTATCACAATACATGTGTATCATAGGTTTGCAATTAACCTTTCGTGAGTGGAAACCACATAAAAAATATGTTTTGACTTTAGGTTTACTCAAATGTCCTGAATCGGAATATAAAATGAATAAAAATTAAAATGGAATTATTTCCACTCTTTATATATATGCTGCGAGCTTTTCATCCACTCCTCGCATATCCATAATTTCTTTATTGCTAATGTTGAGTACGGTTGTGCTTTCTCACACCTCCCAATTCTTCCTAATTGTTACTCCATGGAGAATGAGACAAATACAGTATCTTCTGTTCATTTATTCGTCATCGTTTAATTTTACTTTTTAAATAGCATTAAATGATCTCCAGTAATCACTTTATTGTATCAGTCTATTACTGTCGATTTTGTTTTTAACAGATAACATTGTTCAATCAGATTAACCTTCGATGGGATGAGTTATAGACATTTGACGTCAAACACCTCCTCTCGCCACTTTTCGTGATTTGACTACAAGATTATTGACATGGCGATAATCTCCTCGTGTTCGTTTCATTTATATTTATCTTGCCTTATTCTTTATTTTGTCTAAACGGTAAAGACAACGTCTAAATAATACGTACCTTAAGTTGGAGAAAACAAAAATTGTGCAATACAACGATAGGCGAACTAAAATTAGTTCGCCTATCGTTACATTGCCTAAGAACCGGGTTCTTAGGCAATAATATACTTATTTCCTGCAAGTTAGAAATTACCATTCTCATTAGTTCGATTTGATTTTGGTTAGAATTACGGATGAACCCACTACGATGGGTCAATATTGCATATGGCCTTTTAGCCACATGCATTATGCAGTAGGTTTTGTGGAAGAAAAGTCCCCAGTTTCCAGGGAAAGAAAAAGAATCTTCTGCTTCCGTATGAGATAAAGTCCTTGCATCTAGATGGGATTCAGTTTTAGTCATTCAACTGAATTACAAATGGCGCTTCATCGCTACTGCCCCTTTTGAAATGATAGTGAGGCATTCAGGTAATCTTATGCGTCCAAAGCATTTATTATTATTATTATTATTATTATTATTATTATTATTATTATTATTATTATTATTATTATTATTATTATTATTATTATTATTAGTTGACACCTCCAGGGAGTCCGAAGACTCATCGAGGGAGGGTTCTACGCAGACTTCACCAACTACAACGAACCGCAACTACACCAGCGCCATCTACCGCCCACTACTAGTATTTGATTTGATAATTAATCCAATTTTTTACAGAAAGACTTAAACTCAAAGTTTCAGACTAGAAACGTAAGATGGAAATTATTCGAACTTTCGTTTGGTTTGGTTTGGTACAGAGAGAGAGAGAGAGAGAGAGAGAGGAATATGCGAATTATTCTCATTTTAAAATTTAATGGAAAAAAACACGCACAGTACATATAAGTAATTAAACACGTGATTAAAATGGCAAAAACACATAAATTTGTCACAAAATAATAAGTGGAAAAGGTCAGACTCAGGGGCGGCTCGTGCATAGGCATTGCGGAACTGTAGCATCCCCAATTTTTCTCGATTCATAAATATATTTATTAATTTATTTATATTTGCTTGTAATATTTAATTTTGCCATCAACAATACTAAACAATTCTCTTATTTTGTACAAAAAATAATAAAAATCCATCTTGTAGCACTTAGGAGGGCGATGGACGCTAGCAGCACTGTGGTAAACATATTAAAATATGTTTACCACAGTGTCATATTGCTACGCGCGCAAGCATATGCACGTCATAATGAGATACAAGCTATTAGCGTAATCCGGCATTGTCCGTCGCGCAGTTCCACTGTTGTTTATATGCAGTTTATGCCGGTAGTGGAGCTTATCGTGTTTACTCCAAATATTTGGACATTACAATTAAAGGATTTAATTGTAATGTCCAAAAATTGTAAACCCATTCCTTTAATTACAAATAAAGGAATGGATTTTTAAGTAATTTTGAATTATACTTTTGCCTTATAATTTTACCAATAATAAACATATATTTTCATGAAACAAAACAAGAAGGATATATTTTATTTTTAAGTAATTTTGAATTATACCAAACTGTATAATTTTATCGATAATGAACAATAATTTTTCATGTTTAATTTTATTTTAATTTTTACCATAATTTTGATATTTTATCCAAACATACACTGTACTTACAGTCTGTATGTATATTTCGAAAGTTGCAGCACCCCCACGATTTCAAGCCACGAGCCGCCTCTGATCAGACTGAAAGCCTAAAGTCTTGTGAGGGGGATGCCCTCTAGGGGCGCTGACTCTCCTCAACTATGTTGGGCAGGAGGCCTAAGAATTAAAGTTTCTCAAATCTTGAGAAGTTTAATTCAACTATATTTATTAAGATTAGTTTTATTTATTTTTTAATCTGCTGCGGATATAAAAAAAAAGTCTCAAATTTTCATTTTTTGTGGTGAAGCATTGTAGTTTTTTTTTTTTTTTTTTTTCATTTGATTCTGTGCAAGATGTGCAAGGCATGGTCAACAAACCATGACTGACCATATATATGGCAATACATGTATTTTTTATGTTTTTCTAGGCGGATGTTAGCAGATCTCCCAGTTTCAGCATAATAAGATACATTGCAGGAACAAGGAACTTTGTAGACACCTAGAACAAAGAGAGAAGGTAGAGAGGGATATCCATGGGATAGCGGATGAGGGTAGCTTGCTTCAAATAAGGTTTGAATGTGGTGCAGATAATGTACTTTTTTAGAATTCTGACTATTTTTTTCTGTGGTGCCCCGAACATCAAGAACAGTGACGGCATTACTATTGTCATGCTATCATTGTTTTATAGCTACTATAATAATGATAGCATTACAATACATATATCGAAAGGGATGTGAGGAGATGGGAGTAACAGTTAATTTGCTGGTTGTAGCCATTAGGCAGGAAAGTCTGGCGAATAATGAAGGTTTCATCTGCAAGTTTAGCCTTGGTAAAACAGAGATTGGAGGCTCTATTAACATGGGTTGTTATTTTCTTTTTCTATAGTGAACTGGCTAAGGGGGTGCTGCATGTTGAGATGGAGGAGGAGGGAGTGTAATGTGTCTGAGCCATGTGGCCAAATAGAGAACCCATCATCCATGTGTCTTATCCAGATAAAAGGTTTGAGAATAGCAGTATTGAGAGCATGTTTTTTTAATGCTCCATATAATTTATGATTTATTATTATTACGTGACACCTTCAGGGAGTCCAAAGACTCATCGAGGGAGGGCACCTACTCTGTAGCTCTCTGTCTCCACCACTCAAATCCAACAACTACAACAATAATAATTGGCTAGAAGGGAGAGAGGGGGAAGAGTCCGTGTCCATACCCTCAATCTGTTTATAAATGGTATCTTTCCAAGTGTAGTAGTAAGAAGGAATGGAAAAATTAAATAGATCGGTGATATCCGGAGAGAGAACGCATTTTTAGTAAATTTAAAATTTCAGAAAGAGGGATATTGGTAAAAAGGAAGGTGACATCCAAGCTTATCATGATTATCTAAAATTAAATTTTGGATTAAAGATTTGAAGGGAAAGGAAGTTTTAATAAATGAGGAAGAATGACCTGTGTAAGTGGAGTTAAGGATTTAGCTAACTGAAAACAAGGGGAGTCAGTAGCATCTAATATGGGATGGAGAGAGTTATTGGGTTTATGAATTTCTGGCAAGTCGCATATTCGATCAATAGTCGATCATGCGAATTATCTCATCTAACTTAATAAAAGAATAGCAACAGGGCTGTTCTCTAGCCGACCCGGAAGATTAAAATGATTTCAAACTATCATTCCATCTAGCTGCCAGTCTTCAGGATAAAGATTTTAATTTGGATCCTCAAATAAAAAAAAATGAGGGGGTGAGGGTTGCTCTCCATGATGTTTGACGTAATTGGCGTCAATCCTCTAATATTAGCAAAGCCATTGTATTGACAGAATGATACAATTCATCTACTACTCTCACATCTCAATTTCCACCAACCAATCTGCACTGGTTCACTTCAAAGTATCTTTATCTATTTTGATGGTTTATTTCGATGTCTGATAGTGTTCAATGCCACTTGGAGAGGGATGTATTCATGGCTGCTAATAGGTCCATCATTGTGCAGATGTAAATCAAATTGACTGGTCTCCTACGAGATTCAGCATATGGCTGAATTTTGTGTCCTGAATATCATTTTTTTTTGTCCTGAACATCGGTATATCAGCGTTTTAACCATCCAAGTTTCCATCCACTTTCAATTCTCATCAGTCCAAGATGGGTACGCTATTTATTGGTTTTAGGCAATTAATGTAACCGAGCTTGCCATTCCTCTGCTGCATCCCCTAAGAACAAGTGGGTGATCAAAATTAAATATCCCTGTTTGAGGCTTTGTGGAGCGACATTCCAATGATCCAAATGTTGCGATATGTTATAGGAATACATGGTGCGTAATGCGAAAGCAATAATTGAGTGGTGAAAAAAAAAAAAAAAAAAAAAAAAAACGTAGTTCCAGAATTCACCACCAGGGAAGTTGTAAAGACCAAATGCAGGGAATTTGCATATCGTATAACTCGGCAGGTGCCAGAGGAGGGTTTAAAAAGACGTATTTTTTAAATGTGCTCAACGATTAATGATTAGTCGTTTTGAAGAAATGGGATCGGTTTAGTTAGACCTGACAGAGGTCGCAAACCAATCAGTTCACTACGAGTAAGTGAAGTTCAGTGGCGGCCGATGAAAATTTTAAGTGGGGGTGCTGCATATACAAAATAAAAAAATAAATAAAAATAAATTATTTTTTTCCTAATCAGTAACGAATTTATTAATAAATAAATTGACATATTAAAAAATTGCTTTATTAAAAATATTTCACTCTCACGAACAAACATCAATAAAAAAAGTTTTGTATCTCACAAAAATAACGCGCAAGCATACGATACACTGCTCAAACAAGCAGTGTCGGAATGACTTGTAACGTGCAATCACGAGCGCAAACGAATATCGGCGAGACTGGCTGCGATTGGTCGAACGTGATAATATCGACACTGCGTTAGATCGCAGTGCATTTGTTGCGTAATCTAAAGCGTTAATCGAACAATTCCAATTATTAACTATTCAATCAATGTCAAAACATAAGCTGTAACCTTTAACATGTTGTATTGCATTTATATAACATTGTAAGCATTGTTATTATTTATAAACACTAACGAAATTTAATTTTTTTTTATTTTTCCTTGCGGGTGCTGCAGTGTCGTAGTGCTTATGTACGGGCTGCCACTGGTGAAGTTGCTACTGCCACCATGAATAACAGCGTTGGTTCATGCAGTGTACGTGTATAAAGGCACAAGGATGTCCCTTACACAGTTGTGTAGAAAATTTTAAGGAAGAATCTGCATTTCTACCCATTCAAGATAACTCTGACACAAGAGTTGCACTTAGGACCAGCTGTGTTGTGTCATTGAACACAGTGTGGAAAGGATGCAGTGTGTGTGTGTGTGTGTGTGTGTGTGTGTGTGTGTGTGTGTGTGTGTGTGTGTGTGTGTGTGTGTGTGTGTGTGTGTGTGTGTGTGTGTGTGTGTGTGTGTGTGTGTGTGTGTGTGTGTGTGTGTGTGTCGGATATCGGGAAGGGCAGCACATTGAACGGTACAGCCCGTGAATGCATAAAGGAAGTGAATAAAAATGTATTTATGCTTATGTCGCTTTTCTCCTTCTTACACACAGAAAAATTGCTACATTTGCATTGGCTACATCGCACAGCGCTCTCTAGTGGTGAATTATGGGACTACTCTTTTTTTTCTCAGATATATTCTGCATTTCCGTTACGATCAGAGAGTAAAGAGATAAGAAAAGTTTGTTAGATCGTACTTCATAATAGGGAAAAAATAGTATTAATCATAATATGAATGCTATGCCTCGATAATGTCAATAATTCAAAATAACTAGTTTCTCTTTCCCCTCAAGAATTTCGCTCAAAAGACGTTACTTCACCTCTGATCGGCTGTTAACCTTATACAAATCATAAATCCGCCCAGCCTATTGAATATTGCTCTCACATTTGGAGTGAGAGCCCCTAAAAGCTCCTTCAGAATGCTTGACTCAATACAGAAGAGAGCAATTAGACTTATTAATGATCCATCTCTTACAAACTCATTCCTCCCACTTTCGCACAGACATTTGGTTTCTGCGAACGTTCTCTCACAAAGTATTTTATAGCTTATCTATACCTTCAAAACTAATTTTAAATATAATATTTGAGATTATTAGGTTTAGGTGATTTTAATGACGAAAACAAGCATGGCTATACTTCTGCATATATTTAAAAATATTATTTTAGAAAAATGATCTTACAAGATATGTAAAAATGAGAAAATTCCAAAAAAGCTTGAAGCGCTGCAAAATACGTGTGGCTACTTTATTTATCAATTTAGCAGTAGCTTCGAATTGTTTCCATTCCATCCTACATCTTGCCTGAACTCGTAAGTGTTCGCTTTGTTTAATATATGTGAGTATTCTATTTTTAACATTAAACCAGTTTCGTTTAGTAGCGTGCAGCTAAAAATTGGTCATTCTTTGAGCAAAAATGAAAACCACTTCAAGGATTATCAAAAAAGGCTTTTCTTTTTTTTTTAAGACGTCAATTATTTAGACTGGACGTCATACACTTCACATTGAGGCAGTTTATTTATGGATTGTTAGATGGTTGAGGCTAACACTGAGATATGAATAGTTATCACGTGACAGATAAATATATGAACAATGATTTATTTTTAAACTATTGATATAACTAAAGTTACAGATAGGACCTACATTTCCATACTCAGTGAAAATGCCTCAAGTGAACAATTTAGTCTCGGATATAAAACACGAAAAAAAAAAGGAAAATATATATATATAAATCAAATATTAAAATTATTTTAAGCTCAGTAATTAAAAGCCAGTAATGAGTTAAATGAGAATGTGAGCTTTATGGATCATAACACGAAATAACATTTGAAATGATAGCGATAAAAAAAAATTAAGGTAAATTAAATTAATAAAAGAAGAAATGTCAGAAACTAATATTATTTTTTAATAGCTACCCCAACTGTTCCTCCGAAAAAATAAGTGAGAGTTGCTTCTGCCATCACCACACTCCACCAGGCAGCATAGTAGCTAGGACAAAACGAAGGATCTTTTATCTGTCCATTTATCCGTACGCAAGTTATTTGCATAGTCACGAAAAAGGCAAAAATGTGTCCATATTATATATTGTATAACTCCACTTCGCATGCCATTTAATAAAATTCGAGACTTAAGGTGCACGGAAGATGTCCATATAACTACATTTTGTTTGAAATGAGCCATTTTTACAGGCAAAATATTTCGAACTCATACAGCTGAATGACGTTGGATGAATTTGGCATTGTTGATCTCCATGAAATTTTGCAAAATCGTTCAGATTTTGTTTTCAGTGGGAATATTCGTTGCTTCGACATTAGGCAATGCAAAATATATGTCTAGACAGAGTCGGATTTAAGGTTGTTGTTGTGGTAGTCCTAAGAAGTTATAACTTTTAGAAATCATCCTCTACTGAGTAAATTTTAGATAACCAATATTGATCTTTATGTGGTCTTTTTTTCAATTGAAGGCGTTAGCCAATATCATACGGGAGAAGCAGGGTTTTTTCTCCCAGAAACTCGGGTTTTTCATTTAACATACAGACAAATTGGCCTTGAGAACACACACAATTTACAGACAATTTAAAGTGGTGATACTGAGCAGCAGATGGAGATGAAGAGTTGTAGAGTAGATGCCCTCTCTCGGACTCCTTGGAGGTATCACAAAATAATAATAATAATAATTAAACTTGCGTGGATAATACTTTTTTAGCAGTTGGGTTGTTGGTTGTTAACAAATCTTGAAGTGCAGTCTAATAATAATTAATATTAAAATATTTAATTAATATTAATATCTCTCTGTTGTATTTCTTAAACCCTTTAATATGGATCTATTGGATATTTGAAACGTATAATAGAAAACATTGAAAGAAATAAAAAGTGGTTGTGGAACACGTTGATAGATAGTTCCAAATATTTGTAATGAAATAATGAGTGTGTCATTAATTTATTATAACGCAAGTGTTAAAAAAATACTTTTATAATTATAATTTATAATTAAATTTATAATTAAGTTTTAAATTAAACGTTTAAAATTTTAAACGTTTTTAATTTTAAACGTTTTTAAACGTTTTAAAAATTTTTAAATTTTAAATTTTTTAAAACGGATACGCCTGTGTTACTAAAATTTTAAAAGGTATACGCAGCCATGGAACCTTGAGGAACACTGATCTTAGAATATGTGGTTGATGAATAATTCTTCCGTTTTCGTTTTTATAACAAAACAATATGATATGACAATAATATTTTTTACACTATAATTGGACCATTTTCTTAATAAAACGATTCAAAATAATAATAATTTCTCTCTGATTTGATGAAATTTAATAAAATTTTATAATGGCATTCCAAATTCAGTTAATGCGATAATGAGTGATGTCACTACACAAGAATTCAATAACTAATTAAACATAATACATATTTTATGTAATTTTTTATTATTAACATAGAATTCAAAGTCAAACAGCTAAAACAGAAACCAGCAGATTCAGCAATGAAAACGCGTGGACTACACGTACATGATACAGAGTCACATGATACACAATTTATTTTATTTTGTTTTATTTACTATAAATAAATAAAAATCAATCCCTGAAGAAGAACCATTTCCCATTTAAGGGATAATTTTGATCGATTTATTGCTATTTAAATTGAATGATGTAGCAAGGTTTCACAGCTTCATTTATATAAGCGTTCTGTAAGATAATTACTTTTTATGAAGAATCTTAATTTCCTTTCTAATGATTTGATGTGTGGTGGAATAGCATGTTCCGCATGTCCCGATTGTTCTAGCTCATAGAATTTAATGTAGTCTAGATGTTCATCTCGACACACTGCCGTCGAACTACCTGTTTACTTCTAGGATTAGTATATACAAATTGTAGCATTCTCTTCTTTTTTTTTTGGCCATTCTCACATTAACTCTCCTCACGGGTACCTGCACACACACACACACACACACACACACACACGGACAGTTTCCACCCACTCACTCTTCTGTTTTGACTCTTCCAATAACTCTTTCATATCTTCTGTATGATAGCTTGCAATTCTCAGTTCTTTTGGTAAGAAACTTTGCTAACCCTTATATCCCTGCAACATCATATTTTAATCCCAGTCAAAAAATCAGGACTATTAAGGCTTTATTACATCATGTCCATACTTTATGTTCTACAGAAGATTTTTACTTCAGGAATTACATCAAATCAGCTTTGCTAAAAAATTATTTCGATTAGTCCTTTAATACCAAACGATTAACACAAAAGCATTTACTATTATAATATTAAAATAATAAATCATGCTTAATTTTTAATACCAAGTTTGGGTTAATTTTTTAAAAAAATTAAGTTTAGTTTTTAATTTACTTAATTTAAATTAAGTTTAATTAAAATTAAACTTCGTTTAACAGTAAAAAACCTTAAGAAATATTTTTCGACTACACTACGTACATTTTCAACGTTTTTCGTGTATTTTATAAAATTTTGATTTTATTCGGCAGATGGCAGCACTCCGTGACATATAACTGAACTCTTCGTGTTTATTACTTGAAATACAAATCATTGGAAGGGATATTATTATTATTATGTAACACCTCCAGGGAGTCCAAAGACTCATCGAGGGAGAGTGTTCCAACAGCATCGAACGATTGATCCCCTTCCAACTACTAACCGCGCTCAAACTTATGGCAGAAGCAAACTAAGAATATGCAGTCATTATATTATGTCTATCAACTGCGTGGATTTGCGATTTGTATTCGTTCTAAAAAAAAGCCTTGCGATTCACATATTAGATTGACTAACCCAATTCAGTTCAAAAGCATTCATAAATATCCCTTCTTAAAGGATATGTTAGCGCGTACAGAAACTGCTTTATATATTTAAGTAATTGATTATTATGAGTTGTACTCAAAGCACCGCTGTTTTGATATTCACTCCTAGAATGCAACCCGCTACCAACCTATGTTTTAAATTCTGATCACTATGAAAAACGAGGATTCACTAGGAAAAACCCACTTATAAATCGTGTGTGTGTGTGTGTGTGTGTGTGTGTGTGTGTGTGTGTGTGTGTGTGTGCGCTTTTTTTTTAATTTTTTTCGCACACTTATTGCTTATATGATTTCCACTAACGAAGCATTTCGCTGATTCTGCAATTATAAGGATATCATGTGCTATTTGCAAGAGCATTTCTGTTCGCCTATTCCATAATCATGTGTGAGAGTATGTGCGAACTTTGAATTCCTTCAGTTTGATATACGAAAGCATATTTTCTTTTTCTATCAAGTTGATATGTAGTCTCCGTTATTCATCTAATGTCCCAATCACGCTGAAATTTAATATTTTCTTTAAATATTGATATTAACAACCGAAGATTGTAGAATACCAATATTTAAAGTACCAATTGAAGAACAAACTGATTATATCAGCTAACAGAGAAACTAAAACATTTGCATCACTAATGATCTGAACGTGGAGACAAACTCTTTTACATATCCACTAGATCATCAAATAATCTATTTTTTTATTTTTTTGTTTTCCTCTCCAGTAACTATCCAAAGTATTGACAATCAACTTACATCCAAGATCTTTATTTTTAATTTAAACAAGAAAACAAAGCGCATATCATCACTGAGAAACTAACCGTAAGATTAGGTAAAGTTTAGTAACCAGATAACCATTATTTGAATTATCTACAGAGTACTTCGGATGAAATATAATTTTTCTTTAAAAAATATTACTATTACTATTACATATGGATACTTCCATGGAATCCGTAGACACATCGCGGGAAGTCAATTACATCAACATTAATCATCAATGTACCTGCATAATACTGGTCATATTTTGCTTGTAACTCACTCACAGACCAAGCGCCTACGACTGACTTTGGCAATTTATTCCACTCGTTCACCCCACTCCAATTAAAAAAAAAAAAAATCTTGTTCTCAAATCCTTACTAACCACATTCATACTTAATTTCCCATAGATGATTTCTAGGTTTCCTAACATTATTCATATACTGGAATATTTCCTCCATATCAATCCCATAAACCCCCTAAGTAACTTATATGTCTCTATCATATCCCCCCCTTAACCAGCCTGCAACTCCAAAATCTTCAAAATCCCCTCATATGGAGCATCACAAACACATCCACCATCTTGGTGACTCGCCTCTGAATCCGTTCCACTGGGTATCTACAAGAAAACGAGGCCTCCAGATATATGTGTAATAATCCAGATGAGGCCTGGATTTCTTGTAGGTGTGCAAGAAGTGGAACGGATTCAGAGGCGAGTGACCAAGATGGTGGATGGTCTTTGTGATGCTCCATATGAGGAGATTTTGAAGATTTTGAGGTTACAGAGGCTGGTTAGGAAGTTGAAGTTCAGGGGAATATTACGAAAGTGGCTAAAATAGCACACAGGATTACTTGCTTATCTCTGAATATCAAGGTGTTCTTCAATAATCAGATAATCCTGTGTGCTGTTTTAGCCACTTTTGTAATATGCCCCTGAACTTCAACTTCCTATCCACTATCACCTCCAAATCTCTGACGTCATCAATTTCCTGGAGGACAGTTCCATCGATATAGTACACAGCTGATAATATTTTCATCACAAAATGTGTAACCATACACTTTGCCACATTAAATTGACATCCGATCTCCTCTGCCCATACTACCAGTCTATGTAAATCATCCTATAGAATATCAACATAATCTTTATTGATTACTGCTTAGCCTAAGTATGCATCATCTGCAAACAACTGAATATTTCCCCTCAGATCATTCCTATATCATTAATGTAAAAATTAAATAGCAGTTACCCAGGTACAGAGCCCTGTGACATGTCACTAGTCACTGGCCTTGTACCGGACTGTGTACCTGTATAAACTACTATCTGAAATCTCTCCATCAACCAATCTCTTATCCAGAATGTTGTGTCTACTGCAGTATATCTAAAGTGAAACGGTGAACGGTTTTTATGCGAAGAAACGAATTTTCGTACAAAACATTTGTTGCTAGTTAACCAGTCATATGGTGCGCATTTCAGTAGGCTACTGACAGTAGCTCAGTGCCGACTATTATTTCCACTCTGTGTCGTGTTGTGTAATAATTTCTTGTGGGTATAAAATAGAAATGGAATCAAAAATTTAAAAAAAGTTATCCGACACACAAAATCGTAAGCGTCATGATGCGAAAGAAGCAGATATTAAGAAACAAACTGGGGCTTTTAATAAATTTGTTAAAATATTAAAATATTCTGATGAAGATTGTAACTAACTCGATACATCAGAAACCAGGTTGAGGGACCGTGCACATCATCCAGTTTTCATGAAAATACTATAGCAACTATTGAACAAGATAACAAGACGCATGATTTAAGTGAAAAACAGTTATGAGAAGGTTTATTTGTAGTTGATCGCGAAACTAACACATTGTTAGTCTCTGTAAATTTAGAAGATCCAGGTGAATGGGGAAATATTGATGAAAAAATTACGAATTGTTTTAATTGAAATGGGGCCTGTTCAAAAGAAAAATATAATATATCCCAGAGATACATATGGTCATAAATTTGCGACACATATTATAATAGAAAAATGGAAAACGGGGAGCTCGTGCCAAGAACATGGCTCATTTATTCCGAAACTTTAAATTCTGTTTTTTGCTTTTGTTGCAAATTTTTTGCACCTACTGAATCAAGTAGTCTTGTAGAAGGTTATAACGATTGGAGAAATGTAAGTACAACTTTGCATAGACATGAAACTAGTTTAACTCACATGAAAATTTTCTTAAAATGGAAGAAACTTGATAAAATTAAAAAAAAAAAAAAAAAAAAAATCTATAGATTGCCAGACTCAAAGCATGTGTTAAATGGAAAAGAAACATTGGTCGAGTGTTTTAGAATGCTTGATTTAAATTATAAAATTCCATGGTAGCCAAAATTTAGCTTTTAGTGGATCATTTGATAAGTTATACGAAAGGAATAACGGCAATTTTTTTAAATTAGTCGAACTGTTTGCGAAGTTTGATCCCGTTATGGAAAATTATGTTGCAAGTGTCCTACAACGAAACAATAGAGTACACTATTTGAGTAAAGACAGTCAAAATTAAATATTGGAAACTTTAAGTAATGCAATCAGGGATACAATTCTATTATCAATTCGAAAATCTAAATATTATTCCATAATTTTAGACTGCACAACTGATGCAAGTAAAACAGAACAAATGACCATTATTATTCGCTTTGTTTCCTGTGACAATGGAATTGTCAAGATCAGGGAAAACGTTTTTGGTTTTGCAGATATATCAGATTCCACAGGACGTGGTTTATGTGCAACAATAATGGAACAACTGGAAAAATGGAACATTACCATTGGAGACATGCGAGGTCAAGGGTATAACAATGGGGCAAAATATTGAAGGGAAAATATTGAAAAAAATATGAAAGAAAAAAGTATTGGCTCCAAACCTGGCTTTTGAACAAAAATCCTGGAGCTTTTTACGTGCCATGTGCTGCCTATATTCTAAATTTAATCATTAACGATGCAGCCAAAGTGAATGCAGATACAATTAGTTTCTTTGTAATTATTCAAGAAATATACAATTTCTTTTCATTCTCTCACAAACGTTGGTCAATCCTTTTAAAGTTCTTAAAAAATTTAACATTGAAACAGCCATCAGAAAAGCGATGGGAAAGTAAAATTAATGCAATCCGCCCTCTACGATATCAGTTAGGAGAAATTTACCATGCACTTTTTGAAATTTTAAATAATGAAAATTTTAATAAAGAAACTCAGCATGAAGCACAAACATTATGTGCTAAAATAAAGAACTACAAATTTATTTGCTCTCTTATAGCTTGGCATGATTTACTTAACCCTGTGAATAAAATAAACCCTTTGAGTAAAATGCTTCAAGACAAAAATATTAACATTACACTTGAAAAAGGGATTTTTATCCCCTTAATTTTAATTAAGGTCGCCAGAAAAATAGCCGTTTGACTTTTCATCTTAGTAACATTACACTTGCTTTAGAATCTATCGAAAACTTAAAAATATTCTTACAAGAGTATCAATCAGATACTCTTGTAAGAATTGTAAAAATTTTAAATGAGTTCTAAAAACGGCAAAAGAACTGAGAGAAGAGGTGGATGGAGAACAAGAATTTAAAACTGGTACGGAAGTTCGACGACGAAAGAAGACAAGACAATTTGATTACAAGCTTCATGACGAAACGCCACAATCGCCAGAAGATAAATTTAGAGCGGATGTGTTTTATACACTTCTAGACGTTGCAATGTGTTCTTTAATAGAACGTTTTGAACAACTAAAAATATATTATGATAATTTCAATTTCTTGTATAGATTACTACAAATTAATTACGAAGATTTACGAAAAAATTGGCTTTTAGAGATTCTTTTGAAGGACGGCGACAATAAAGACGTAAATGCAATAGAACTATATGACGAGTTATGTGCTTTCCGGGATATTTTTCGGAAGAATTATTTAAATATTCCAAATCCTTTCAATATTCTTAATTTTATTGTGTCCAATAATTTACCTTTCCCTAACTTTTCAATTGCTTTGAAATTATATATAATAGTGTGACGAGCGGTGAACGTTCCTTTTCCAAGTTGAAATTGATTAAAACCTACTTAAAAACAAGTATGTCACAAAAAAGGCTTGTTAGTTTGGCGTTAATAGCTATTGAAAATGATATATGTGCGGAATTAGACGTTAAGACCATTATTTCTAATTTTGTGAATATGAAATCAAAAACCCTAAAATTTTAATAAAAAAATTTTCAAGTATATTTATGTAATTTAATTTATTTTCTGTTATTATAAGTATGTTAATATAACTATTCAAAAAATGACATCTTTACATAATACTGTAAAAATTTTTTTTTTGAATACTTATATTAAATGTTCAAATTATTTCTGAATTATTTTATTATTTTCTCATCTATCTTGAGTTTCTTTTATTTTCCTTAAAGATAGTTCCACTTATAAAAATTATTAAAAAAATTTTACAAGTTACTAAGAATTTAGTAACTTGTAAAATGCAAGAATTTTTTAAACTTTAGTTCAAATAAATTTTAACTTTAATTAAAATTCATTTTAATTTTGTTAGCGATTCGGATCGGTGAGAAGGCTATAATCCCTGTATCATTATATTCAACGATTAAAGTGAAGTGGCTTTATCAAAATTTGCTTTAACTTTTGATAATTTTTTTGAATATACGGGTTTTTAACGATCCGGCCTAGTCAACATCCCCGGTTTGTTACGTTTAGCGAACTAACGTGTGGCTGTTCTGTCAAAATTTATTTAAGAAATTTCAAATAATTTAATTTTTTATTATCGTAAAAGAACCACACTCGCCCGGGTCGTTACAGGGGCGCTTAGGTAGACATTGCATGCGGACGGCAAATACCCTAGCGCCGGCAATGCTCTTATCAACATCACCAGTTTCATGTCCATAGCCATTTGATGTAATTTATATATATATATCAGGGTTTCAACTGCCTTTGAGAAGTCCAACAGTATCACTGTGTAGCCATTACTTTTATCCAACTCAGCTATTCACTTCATTATAAAAAAGTAAATCAATGAAGCATGACCTACCCTTGAAAAACCATGCCTCCCCCATACAGTATCCCATTCCTATACAATGGAATTATTTTCCCTTCCTTCGTTTCATTCCCATGGGAATCTACCTGAACTGAGACTCAATTAAACAATCCAGCCAAACGCCCTACCAATTCCCTAGCGGATTTTTGTAATACACAAGCTGATATCCGTCCTAAATAATAGCAATATTCACATCTAAATTCTGTAATATCCTATGTACCTGAACTACCTCTGCCCATACGTCCACTTAACCATATGATTCTGCCTTCCTTACCATGGCAACCACTCTTCTGGCTGTTGTCATGGGCTTACTGCAATCCACATGCTTCTTTTCTCTTAACTCCTGCTTAATGTTGCAACACATTAATTTATTTTCCAAGTTATTAATTCTCTTAACTTTTGGTATGCAACCGGCTACTTCCCATGCACTAATAACATCTTTACCCTTAAGTATGTCCTTCCACGGTACCGTATTAAGCAATTTTCTGTGTCCGACTCTGTAATTCCACATGATATCCTTCTTTACTGAAATTTCGACATATTTCGCTGCTTCTCAGGTCAAAGCTGAATGATCGCTCTCGCCGATTGGCAGCGATATAGCCATCTTAGTTAAACACAAATCCTCAGATGTAATTACAAGATTGTGCACTCTCAATCCCCTAGAACTTTTCATTACACTCCTAAGGTAATCGTTCCTATCTGCATAAATTGCGTTGCATTTTGCCCATATGACCTTCCTCCTGCAATCTATATTCCTGTAATTAAATCAACAAACAAAAAAAAATTGGAGACTGAATGGGCGATTGAATTTCGACTGGAAGCCAATCATAAATAGCCGGCCCAATGCTATCACTAATTTAAGCAATCCTCAGTGAAGAAACGTCTCAAAAAGTGCCGCCATTTCGTTGTCCCTAACTCAAATATTTTTTTAATGTCTGAAATTGTCTGGTTTCTACGGGCGATATTCTTGAGTTTACGGACGAAAAATCCGAGTTTCTAGGATAAAAAAATCCGCTTGCCCGTGCTAGAGATCGATTGACTTGGGAACCGGTCAAAAAAAGGTTTACAAAAAGTTCTTCTATTCGGCAACTAGACTTGAACTTAAGTCTATCTTGAGGCGGTTTAGCAGGAAGGAGTGAAAGCACCACTTCTACTGAGCTACACAGGCTCTGCTAATTAAACTCTCCCATAATTATTTCTCCCAGCGGGCAGTGAGTGAGTGAAATAATTTGCCCTTAGGTGTAGTTAGTGCATCTAGTGTAAATGAATTTAAGAGAAGGTATGATAGCGGTGTTAGGTAATTTACAGCCTTCCTCGATTAGTCGTTGACTCCCTGTTGGTTTCAGATAATAATAATAATAATAATAATAATAATAATAATAATAATAATAATAATAATAATAATTAACTCCCCTCCACAAATTGAGTTTATTTGCTAAAACATATTTTCCACATCATTCTTTGCATTCACTGGCCTATAGCAGGACCTAACTGAATACTTCATCTTTTTACCCCTTATATCATACCAGATAACCGCAAATGCACTGCTTTTCATTTTACTGATCTCCTGTTATATTCCCATTCTTTTAGCCTGCAGCTTTTGGGCTCCAGTTCATCTCATATCAGAAGAACTGTAGCCTAAACTAACTAATTATCAGGAACTAACCAAACCACCTCCTTTTTTCTTAGGATCCACTATTAACCTTACACTTCGGACACAATCCAATTCTTATTTTCTACCGAAGAAGCTAAAGTTAACATTTTCTCTCCAATCGCACATTCATTTGTGTCTGTATGGACCCTCACTGCTTCCTCCCTCGCAACTTTAGTTTTCCTGATTTTGCACATCCAATCGTACTTCAGTCAGCTTCACTTTGTCTAGACTCCTAACACTAATGCCATTCAAGTGCAGACCATTTTCCTTATACAAATCTTTTTGCCCATCACACTGACTCCAAACATCCAGAAACGGCATACCATTCCTCCCGCACAGAGTACGCATTAAGTTATTTGCAATTCTGGCCCTTGGCATCACGACTCTATCATCATATCGCGGCGCTAGACTCACTATCTTTACACTCTCACTTTTTTCTTTTGCTGCTATCGATAACTCTTTCATGTCTTCCCTCATACCATACTTTTCTCCTTTGAGATCATTTATACCTGCCAAAACAATTACTCTTTCACTTTACTTTTCAGCATCCTAATAACATCCCATGGGAACCATGATTTCATCATACTTTCACCAAGCACTTCTCTTTTCATGGAATCTCCATATAAAATTCTCACTTTATTCTCTCTGTTATTCTTAGAACGAGCACTCATTTCTCTAAGTGTACCTGTTACTACTTTTTTTCTCAGTGTCACTACTCAATTAAAACTTGAAAAGGCCCCATAAAAGACTACACGCAAGCAGGCATCTCATTCATTACAACTAACTATTCATTCTCTACACCAATCAAGATTTTATTTTCTCATTCAATGGCATCTTTTCCTCTCTCATCTCCGATATCAGTAAGCAATGCTCGCAAGTCATCACCTCTTTCATTTATCCATCCTTCAGATGCTCTGATATTTTCTTTTTTACCCTTATACTTCTTCAGCCTAAGCTTTCATTTGTTTTCTCATTCTCTTGACGCTCACTCTTACTCTTCAACTATTTTTATATTAGCTAATCTTATGTGAAGTCACTTCACCTCTCCATTACTGTCTTCATCGGTCCTCACATATTCTACTTTCTTTCTGAATACTTCTTTTTCCACAGACTAAAGAGTAAGCCAGAAAGAAATGATACTCCATACTCATACTTAGAACCCACAGTAAAGTTTATACTTTAGCACTCCCGATACAGAATGGATTGTTGGCCGTTATAGATTTCTTCAGAAACCCTTCCTGAGACAAAGACTGATTCCTATAATAATAATAATAATAATAATTGATTATTATTATTATTATTATTATTATTATTTATGGCATATCCATGAAGTCCAGAGACTAATCGCGGGAAACCCAAATCACCCATCATACACACGAATCCTGTGATGCCTCTCCTTGAATCCATTCACCATCAGAGAACTCACAACCAATTCTGGCAATCCATTCAACTCACTTACCTGGTTTCTTGAGGACCAGGACCTCCTAGGAAGTATTCCACAAACCGCCTGTCACAATCTTGGTCGCTCGTCTCTGAATCCTAAAGACCACCTCCTGGTCCCCAAGAAACCAAGATCTGTGCACAGTAGTTAAGATGTGGCCGAATTATAGACTTATAATGAGAGATAACAACTTCCTTATATTTACTTCTTAGCATGTTTTTCAACATCCAAGTCATTCGTTGAGCTATTTCATCAAATTTTGCAATATGCCCTCAGAACTTCAATGCTTTGTCCATTATTTTCCCCAAGTCTTGAGCCTTATCAATTTCCTGCAATATGATACCCCATATGCAACTTTTTCAACACAAAGTGCATAATCTTACATTTTGAAAATTAAAATGATAATCATTATCCTTTGCCCACAATGCCACTTTATTTAACGCCCTACCGGCCAATGTGGATGAAATAGTGATAGCAAATTGCACTTCTTATCCATGTTATTCAATGGGTTTTAGAGCTTCGTATCCAGATTTATCTCGAAGTCTATAGACGTCGTGGCTGGTTGTGGGGTTAAATCATCTTGCAGGATATCTACATCACCTATACCAACTATTGCTCTCTCCAGTTTTTTCATCATCAACAAAACAACCGAATATCCCCTCTTAAATCTTTCTCTATGTCATTGCTATATAAATTAAAGAGTAGTGGTGATGCCAAACCCTGAGATACTCCACTAGTCACCATCATTCTTATAGATTCCATTCCACCATATACCATATACTACTTTCTGGTGTCTTCCCGACAGACATTCCCCTATCCATGTTATATCCATCCCCATCCTCTCCAGTTTTTGCAATAGTTTCCCATGTGGTATTCTCTCAAGGGCCTTGGCAAAGTCGAGCAGTATCATGGTGTATCCATTACCTTTATCCAATTCTGCTGTCACTTTATTATAAAATGTGAATAAGTTACTAAGACAGTACCTACTCTTTACAAAGAGATGATGACCACTATAGAGTAACGCATCCTTCTCCATCCATTGTTGTATTATACCTTTCACTAACTTTTCCAATACTTTAACAACCACCCCCAATATATTAATTGGTGTGTAGTTTGCTACTTCTGTCTCGGAGCCACCTTTATACAATGATGCTATCTTAGCCCCTATCCACTCCCTTGGAACCATGCAAGAGCTGAGGCTTAGATTGAACAACTTCGTCACGGGCAATGCCAATTCTCTTGCATATTCATGTAATACACTGGCTGATATGCCATCCAATTCCACTGCTGTGTTCACATTCATATTTTTGATATGCTAAACACCTCCTGTACGTCTACTTCAATGCTGACATGCATCTTTGTAACATCATCATCATCATCAGCTCATATCATCCGCTTGATAACGGGTTGAGTCCACTAAGAAGAAAGGTTCTCCACTTATCGCGATCTTTAGCGATCTTAATCATGACTCTATAGCTGCGTAGACTGAAATATTCTTTCAGTAACATCAGCAACTGTAAAATCGCCACCTGGAAGATACACCTTTGCAAAATGATCACTCAGAAACTCAACTATTTCTTTTGGTTAAGTCACCTTCCTACACGAACATTGCTTAAAATCATTCTACTATGGTCATTTTACTCTTACTTGCTACATAATGAAAAAACACTTTTTGGTTTACTTTGGCCTGTTTGGCTAATTCTCTCTCATAGTCTGATTTGCCGTTCCTTACCATAGTAGTCACTCTTCTTGTTTGCACTTTGTACTGCTGATGAGTATACTGATAATTTTCCATTATATTTCTTCCACGACGTTTTATTTATTTATTTATTTATTTTGCAGCTTTTGTTTTATATCCCTATTCATCCACTTAATTCCAACTTGGTTTATCCTCCTGACCACTTGTCATGCTACTGACATTCTTTCCTTGTAGCTTCTCACGCCATGGCATTGACAAGATGACTTCTGTCTCTCATAATCACCAGTCTTATCCTTCCTCCTCCTTATACTCGTACATCCAACAAGTATTTTGTCCTATTTGCCTCTATTACACCAGACAGCCTGAAATGAACCATCTCCCTCAGACTTAAAATCCTCTTTAACTTTTAATTTTATTGTTTGTAATTTTGCAGCTATCATCAGCAATACCACACCTCCTGTCGTGCTCCTTCTACTCTCCCTTAAAATATATTTCTCTTTACATTCTATCCCTGTAACTATTTAAGATGAGGTTGAGTGTCATTTAATTCAATAGTGGTAAGTATGAGCTGTTTGTTGTTATCTGGAACTAACGTAACCCGTTGATGCCGTGTGTCGGAAAATGTGCTGTCATAAGATATACTGTTCGGTTTCAATATCTATGTTAATAGTGATAACTCTATTTCAATTACTGTATCTTTTACAGGTAGCTATTACAGGGTACTGACCATCAGAAAATCATTTCTAAGTTACACTACTTTTTACACATGAATGAGGAAGGGAAACTTGAACTGATTGATATTTAAGTGGCTATAACTCGAACCTTTCATCTCTTGTGAAAATACACTATCTACCCCCCATTAATACCCTCAAGCACTCCTGTTTATACCAGCTCTAAAGTTCCTGACTTCACTTTTTCCTTTATACATTTATTTGAATCACGAAGAAGTCTACTACGACCACTCCCTCATTTCTGCTTACTTAACGGTAGCAATTCTATCCTATGTTGCATTTGTTGGGCCCAGGTAAATCTAGGACCACATTCTTCCTGAAGATGAGGTCGATTGTCAACTAATCCTGGACTGATAAAACTGGCCAGTTTATTTGTAACAGAAATTAATACAGTTACACGTATACTATTTTATGCTTTATTAAACATTATGGTCTGGTTACTTCCCTTCCTTCTGAGAATATTGAGTGATATTCATCACTCCAAAAATCTTTAATTTCCATCCTACCTTCCTCCAGATCCAGCTATGTCAATGTCCAATCTTAGAGACTTTTATTTTTTTTTCAGTTCTCTTGCTCATAGTAACGGTCTTACCTCCTAGTATACGATGTTAGTGCAGGTAATGCTCTTGGTTGTGAAAAGAGAGGCCTTACTTCCTTTTGTGCAGCACATCATTTTTCTTGTCAAAGGTTTCCTTCTTGTTTTTCAGTTCATATCCTTAATTTTGGGACAGTTAATGCGCTAGTTTATCATTGTTTATCTTCATCTTCATGGTGTTGTTTATCACCGTGAAGATAATCTTGGTGAGAGAGATTGGTGGGAGCTTGCTTCTGGAACATTATAAGATATACCATCTTACACTGTGGTCTCTGAGTGTCAGAACTTAGTCTACCAGTATGAGGACATTACCTCTCCAGAATCCCCTTGTCCATGTAATTAAACAGGAATAAATATAATAAATCCTTTAATGTCTTTATTCTCTAAAGGAAGTAGGCAGAGCGCCTTTAGCCTTCACCTTTTTAGAGAAGTGGTAGCCAGTCTGCATCCTTCAGCCTTCACTGATAGTGAGCTGAAGTTATCAAATCAATGAAGCCAAGTTTTCAGTAGGGAAAGTACATCAGGGTATCGCCATCTTGTGGATCTAAATCATAGCACTGGTATTGCTCTCTGTAAGTGGGAGTTATACTGTCAATTTTTGAGATGTAGGGTTTAAAACCCGATTTGCCAGTAGGGAAATAGCTGTTTGCCCATGCTAAAAATCGACTAACTCGGTAATCCCCGGAAGAAAAGCTAAAATGGAACCTATTACATTTTCGAGGGGGGGGATAATCCTATGTAAACAAGCGCCATTTCAATAGGGTTACACAAGCCTCCACGTGGTTGAACATGTTATGTTATAATGTTGGTCAATTGGTACAGCCTCTGCTACTAATGGCTGAGCAAAAAGTTAAGCAAGTTTGAGCGCGGTTAGTAGTTGGAAGGAAACAATCGTTCGTTGCTGTTGGCACACTCTCCCTTGATGAGTCATTGGACTCCCTAGAGGTGTCACATAATAATAATAATAATAATAATAATTGCTGCAAATTGCGATATTAATTTTGCTATGACTATTTTTATAGTTTCTTAATTTAACTCATTCGTGAAAATATCTAAGCACTGTAAATTATGGGATGTAGAAGTTTCATTCAATATATTGAATAGATGAAACGAATCTTTTGAATCACTATATATGATGAATTAATTGCCTTTCAGATATATTTACGCACTATACTCATTTCTAATAAGAGGAGGCACTTCGGTGGTGCAAACAACTATGACAGATGCTAGAGAAGGAATGCAAAATTTGTGTGGACCTCAAACGGAGGTATATTTTTGATATTACTTTTTAATTTTTTTTTAACTAAAGCTTACATAAAGTAATATTTGGAATTAAGAAAGGCATCGTATTCGTTTCTTGGAAAGTTTTTGCCTAATTAAAGCGATTATTATTTATTACACCTTAGGCACGCCCTGCTTGTCTCATTTGTAAAATGTAACAAGAACTAGTCAACTATAGTTGACTAGTTCTTGTTGCGTAATTAGATATATATATATATATATATATATATATATATATATATATATATATATACATATACATGTATTGTTGAATAAATGCTTATTGATAAGTGTTTTTAATGCAAATATCGTCCTTACAACGCTGGAACCTGAAAGGTGAGAATTTTTCTTAAAGATGGGGAAATTGTACTTGATTGAAGGATGCAGGAGTTTGAATGGTTTACTCTGTGAAATAAAGCCTTTTAAGTTTTATTTCATTTTAGGATTTTTTTTTTTTTTCATTTTTCATTTCAGAATCAGAACAGGGTTACACAGCACAGCCTTGTTAGGAGTCACAGAGGTTACTTTAAACGATGTCGTACTTCTTGGAGTCATGAGAGGGGATTTTCTGAAATTCGTTTCAATCACGGAGTGTCACAAAGTTTTATATGCATAAGTTACCGATGTCATTTTTTTTAAACGCAAAATGAATGCAATTAGATAGCTGCAGATAAAGTTATTACTTGCCACTTCCATAGAGTTTGATGGTTCATTGCTAAAGGCAACTTTTTTTTTTTTTTTTTTGACAGCTGACCCAGTCTGCCCTGAGTGAGGCCCAGTTCTTAGTCCATTGTGTTTTTTCTCTATGTTAATATTGGAAGTAGTTTACAGAGTGATATTTAGTTGTTTTCTAATTATGCTAATTTGGGGAAGGCAATAGTAAATAGATATAACAATCCTTCAGGATTACCTTTAGTAAGCTATTAAGAATGAAAACAGAAAGATTACCAAAACAAGCCTTAAAGTACAAGCCATTAGGAAAAAGAAAACCAGGATGTCCTCTTAAACGATTCAACGATGACTTCTAAGGCCGGAACAGGCCATGCTAGGCCTGAATCCTTGATACGCATGATGATGAAGCTGACATTATGGGCAAAGGATAATTGTTTTGTTTTCAGTGTGGGAAAATGCAGAGTTACACACTTTAAATTGAAAAGATTTCTATCTGTATATCATATATTAATGAGTTTCACTTCTGGAAAATGATGAGGTGAGGTATCTGGGAAGGGGAATTTATGATCGACAGGGACCTGAAATTTAAAGGCCATGTTGCAAAAATATGTAGAATTGTTCAGTAGATCACTTGGATGCTTAAAAACATACTGATTAGTAGTGACAAAGAAGACACTGTTACTCTCTATAAAGCTCTGATACATTTGCTTCTTGATTACTGTTCTCAAATTCGATTGCCAGGTTGCTTTCTTAGGGATGCAGAAATAATCGGAAGGATTCAAAGGTGGGTGAATTCAGGTGTGTGGGGTGCTTCATATGATGATAGATTGGAGATGTGCGAGTTACAAAAATTGGTTGATAGATAGGTGATATGATAGAAACATATAATTGCTAAAAGATTTCTTTGATATGGATGTAGGAAATATTTTCATTATGTGGCAGGAGGAAAAAGGTTGTTGACTGCTTTGTCGACAAATCAGTTTAAGGAGAGGTATGATAGGTATTATATGAATAATGATACTTTGGGTCTTCTGCAGTGAGTTGATGCATTGCAATGAAGGGGGGGGGATTGAGAGGTATGACAGTATATTGTGAATTGATTAGTGGGTCCCCTGCAATGAGTCTTGGGCTCCATATAGATACCCAGTTAGTAATAATTGTAATTGTGTTTATTACAATTATTATTAATTGTAATAAATATACAATTACAGTACTCTGACAATACTCTTACAATAAAAAAAATAATTTCTGAAAACTAAGTAAAATCGTTTACTTAGTTTTCAGAAAATTTCTACCACTGCCACTTAAAAGCATCCTTATAAAACTTCCATACAGTGTAATGTAATTTGGTATGTGTCATGTTTGCCTGCCAATTCTGATACTCATTAAAAAAAAAAAAATCCTTTTTTTAATATTTTTTTAACTATGATATGCCATCTCTTATCAGACAAACTCAGATCCTTTCAAAGTAAATGCTTTGATTTCTTTCTGACATTTATCCTCTCTCTCTAGATACCTCATCTCTGCTACAGAATACCACATTTTTGAGTGAACCCCCCCCCTTCCTTTGTGTGCCTTTATAATACAGTCAGTAGTGATAAAGCCCTTTATTAGAAATGATTTAAACTAAGATACCTATAGTAATATGAGAGGAACATAAATAAGGTTTCATAAAGGTTAGTCAGTCTGATATGGAGGTGATAGGGTCCCTTTCCTGGTATCTCTAGTTTTTCATCCAGACAAGTAACCAGTCAGAAAGCATGTGCAACTTGCCTCATAACCTTTGCCCTTTGACTAAGCTGTTAACTAAGTTACAGGTCCTTTTCCCAACATACATTTAAAAATAATTCCTGAAATGTTTTATGCACTGAAGAATTGTTTATTCTGTTGAATCAGTCTCACAAAAAAGATTAGAACCTTAAAGTTCTGACATTAAAAAATCTTCTGTGCATTAATCTGATACAGATCCCTCTCAAACTCAAGAGGGATTTGTATCAGATTGAAGGAATGATGTGTATTTCACTACTCCACCTTCAATCATCTTAGGTGCTGCAGATATGTACTCGCTTCTATCATTATCATTACCATACTATTCTCTAGATCTTTTTCAAAATCCTTGCAGCTCTAATTATTCTACTACATAATCAAAACTGTTTTGATTCTTGGTCTAAAGGGCATGTATAGTTCGCCCACAGATTAGAGCCCCTTTGACACTTCTGCACATCTCCCAAAAAGGAGAATCAATTCCGATAATAGGGTAATCAATCTGTCTTCTGGGATGAGTTTGTTTATTATTACAGGTCGGAAAATTTAGCTTTTCTTTTACAAACATTGTAGTTTTTAAAGTGTAACTATTTTGCTTGTATAACAGTTGGAAAAATGTACGTAGAGTATTAACAAAATTTAAAAAAGGTATAGCATAAAATAAAAATTTAACGAAATTTATTTTTAAGAAAGTTTATTATAAAATAAAAATAATTATACAGAAAAACAGAAATTTTTTTCAAATGAACTTAGATATTCTAAATTTATAGTTGAGAGAACTGAGACACTTTAATGTCCTAAACTGATTAATTGTTTGACTTGTTGTGACTCTTTCGCATAATTCTTCGATAATTCCGTCCCAATACATATTTTCCAATGAGATGACATGAGAGCAATATTTTCCCCAGTTTTGAACTATAATACCTTCAATCGCCTGTTCTGAAAGCTTAAATAGTTTCGACATGTCAATATCCTCAGTTACGTTGTGATGGCAAATGAAACTTTTCACTTCTGCCCAAACATACTCAATAGCATTAATATCACAATGATATGGTGGTAGCCTCAAAGCTAGAAATCCATGCTTTTTGAGCATCGTGTCGAATTTAAATAGTTTAGTTGTGGACGAGTTTCTTTTGACCAAATTAAGCAATTCAATTTTTCGCATATCTGGGGAATGAGAAATGTTATTTGCAAAGAGCTAATCCATAAGAACTTGCTTCTTATTAGACCAATTTGGAACTTTGTTTAATCGAATAGAGTGATATGAAGCATTATCAATTATAGCAACAACATTTTTAGGAAGGTTTGGAATCAGTTTTTCTTCTGCCCCACTTTTCGAAGATTGTAGAATTCATTTGCCCATGGTGATCTCTAGTAGTTGAATTGGCTTTGTATAGTAAGTTTGAAATTCGGTAAAAAAAATCCATTTCTCCACCCATACACAAAATTATTATGCGCTGCGAGGCATTTCCGGTTTGTAGCACTCCACATTCTTCTTTAGACTGCCAACATTTTCCATAAGTTAAATTACTATCAATCTAAGTTTCATCTAGATACACAATTGGTCTTTTCTCCTCCCTGAAACATCGTATTGCTCTCAAATACTGCATTTTAGATAAAACAATGTACTTTGCTCCATGATAAGTTTCCTTTTATTCTGGGACTTTTTAAAACAAAATCCAATTTCATGAAGTATTTTTCTTAAAGTTTCTCTTTTCCAAGGAAAATTAATTTTTTCTTTAAGCACAGGAATCAATTTCGGAACAGTTGGCACTCTTTTCTCGACCACGTGAATAGTCTGTAACGTGTACATCAAAATCATTCAAAGCTACGGTTTCGATGGTTTTCCTTTCTCTGGCGCTTTTTTTTTTTTTTTAGGAGATTTAAATTTTGGCTTACCTTCATCTTTTGATTCCATACGAATTCTTTTAACAGTCGACCCCGATACGCCTGCAATTGCACTTGCACGTTTTATGACTTGAGAAAGGGGAACAAGGAGACTGCCTTTTAACAATTCTTTTTCACAGAATGTCAGCACATTATTCAATATTCTTTTGCAAGAGCTACTGAAACGTTTAACAACAGAACTTGTTGACTGTACTGGATCCATCATACAAATCAATAATTTAAAAAAATGCAAGAAAGCGACAACAAAAATCAAGCTACTACAATTAAGCTAGTACAGTGATAGACAAGAAAGCACGTGATTTCGCATGTTGGCGACCAATTCGTACATCCTTCATTTCTTTGTCCCCTTCAACATGAATCGACTATTCTTGGCAAAATGCCAAGCAGAGATCTACAAACAGTTGGCGTACTATACCAAAAATTCTGCTAATATTAACTGATATGCTATTCCAGTTCAAAAGAAGAGTCTGTTGCTCAGTGTTGATATTGCTTTTTAGTCAAAAAAACCTTATTTTTGAATTCCATCTGAGATGCAAAGAACCTTTTATGCACATTTTTTTTTCTTTTCAAATGAAGGGGAGTTAGCCAATTTCATGTGGCGGTGTTGGCGGCATGATTTTTTTCACCCTGTAAAGCAGGCAAACTGGGTGGAAGAACGTATGCACTTAATAAATGCACCACATCAAGAATTAGGATAGAAAGAATGAGAAAAACATTTTCTTGCACCCAGCAAGGAAAACCAGAAATATTATTTATGTACAAGCATATTGTAACACAAATGTAATTAGTGCTATGAACAGTTTTTAATATAACTTTGAATAAAAAATTGCTTATTTATAAAACATTTCTGTTGTATAAAAGTATAATATTCTTTATAGTAACAAGATCCATTGGTATTTTTTGAACTTCCTGTGCACTTTTCTTGTGATAAGTGTGAAGAATCTTTCATCATATAGAAAAATGAAAAATTTTACTTGCTATATAGCAGTACATTTTGTTATTCTCAATTTTATTCAAATTTTGTGTACGTAAAATTAGAGAATTAATGTAATAAAAATACAAAAAAGTTTTTTGTATTTTTATTAAAATCCCCCCCTCCCCCCCCAAAAAAAAGCTAAAAATATTTTGCTTTTTTATTCATAATTTGAGGAATGAAAATTAGACTAAAATTTAAGAACTAAAAGAGAAAGAATTACTTTTGAGGGACCATCTAACATGAAAATTGCTTATTTAAAATAATGGTAAAAAATAAATAAATAATAAGCAGCACCAATTTTTCTGGTTTTACTTAAACAGCGAGAGCTGGAATCAAGTTTGGTATCTTTTTATATGCATTTCACCTAGTGCAAACTTATGTTACTGTAATACCTTGGTTTGGATAATGGTTATATAATTTGTGGAAACTAAATAGAAATTTTTCATGTCACTTCAGTCCCCCATGTCAAACTATTGTGTATATAAAAGACCATTGTCTCACCTGAAGAATTTAGAATGGAAGCAATGTTTGAATAATCCAGTGATATAAAAGTTTTTCTGCTTGATTACAGCGTATGTTATACTAGACAGAAAATTATATTCTTCTTTTAATTCTCTTTCCAGACAGTAAGCATATACATGAAGTAACTTTATGACTAGTCTACTTTGTATAAAGGCTGACTCATATCAGTTACCTTAGTAACCCATAATGCAAAAACATGGAAAGCATCACTACCCAGACCAGTTGACTTTTAACAAGGTTTCACCAATGGAAGCCAGACCCAAGTAACTAAGTTAGGGCTTCCCAACAGTGCGATACACTGTTGGGAAGCCTCAATGTTTGGCTGTCTACGTTCAGTTTGAGTATGTTTCACTCTGCACAGGGGATGTCATTGTCAACTTCTCATCATCCCTGTCTCTAATGTTTTGTCCATTGAGTGTAGGTTGACTGCACTCCATAGGAATATTTATTTTGTATTGCAAGTTGTATTAATAATCAAATTTTTTCTTTAGACAGTTTGCACAGAGAGATAAATGCATTGAAATAATGGTCAATATACTATTAACTAGTCCAATAATATTATTGGACTAGTTAAGGGGTGTTCAACCCGTCGATCGCAGTCGACTGCGGAGCGATTTTTGGTCGATCTCTTGTGTATTCCTCCTTACTTACAAATTTAATTAAAACTGAAAACATATTTTATTTTTCATTATTTTGTATTATTTTTAATTCACTTTAAGTGTATTGCTGTTGTTTATTTATTTTTCATTAAAAATGTCAAATCAGTAATTTTCTTATAAGTCAGGTAAATGAATTAATTTGGATCAGTGGAAGTTAAACAGCGAGCTGAGTGAATACGATCATAAGCAAAGTGTAAAAACTCGATTGTAGCTTAAATATTAAATATTTGAGCTACAATCGAGTTTTTACATTGATTTTTTACTTAGGTTAAGTCCCATGTGAATATTATAAAAAAAAAAAAAAAACTTTGTTTGTCTCAGTATAGTTTGTATTAAGTATAGTTTCTGGGAAATTCCCATGTTACTCCTCTTAAACACTATTAATATAATTAACGGATATTGTAGCCTGTTTTTGTTTAGGAGTGTCCCTTATTTTAATACATTGGCTATGTCAAGGCTGCAAGAACTTGCAGCCTTGACATAGCCCTACAGTCATTCCCACAAAGTTCCGACGATAACCGAAACGGTCCACACCCCGTCAACCCCTGTTCCAGTTTCCACATAAGGATACCCTTTCCCTTTGTTCCCCCCTCTCCCTCCGCCCACAACAAAATAATATATATATATATTTATATATATATTATTAATAGTAATCCCCCTCCCTCATTTATAAACAGCCTTCAGCAGGAGCTTGGATTTAGAAGGCATCATTAAACCAAAAACAAGGTATGTACAAATTTTTCCACATTTTTTTATCTGCCATAATTGCCTTCTATACTTGCCCATAATGCCCTAAAAAAAAAAAAAATATATATATATATATATATATACACACACACACACACACACCCCTTTTTGAGTTATGTTAGCCAATGTATTAAAATAAGGGACACTCCTAAACAAAAACAGGCTACAATAGCCCTTAATTATATTAATAGTTATGTTTTTGTAAATAACATAACTATTAAGTAGATGTTTTTGTAAATAACTCTTTTGAAGCTAACTGTATATACTGCTTTAATAAGAATATGTTAGAGTGTTAAAAACAAATGCAGTATTTTGTCGCCGAAACTGTACATGGCGACATTAGAAAGATTGTTATTGAAACTTGTATGTATGAGAAACGCTTCTAGGCTCTAAGTGTAAACATCTCTGAAGTCAATCAGAAAGAGTTCAAACAACTTTCCGATGGCCGGCAACTTACAATCAAAAGAAAGCGGAGGAGAACAAAAGGCGTGCCAAACTTGAAACTTAAGATGAAAGACTCATACCAATTCTTTGGGGATTGCCAGACTTCATGTGAGGTCTCAGAGGAGGTGTAATAAAAAGGGACTGAAGCAAGCAGAAGGGGTCCCGGTTCCAGAATTGCTGTTAGAGAGGAGGCCGCCCAGTCCAGAGTTGCTGTCGGAGAGACTGCCCGGATCCACGTTGCTTGAGAGAGGAGTTTCCCACTTCCAGAAAGGAGCTTTTCAGTTCGAGACGTCGCTAGAGAGAGACTACTTCTAGGCGGCAGGCAAAGTTTCAAATTGCCGAAAGGAAGAGTTCCAATTGCCAGAGAAAAGTTTCCAGGCAGGTTAATGTCAGACATTCACCTGTATCTTGCATTTTCATTACAATTTGATGAATCAAATGACTTCACTGATATTGCTCAGTTAATGGTATTTCAAGATTATTCAAGTAAAGAAGAACTTTTGAAAATTATACCATTATTGGGAAGGAGTAGGGGTGAAGACATTTTTTCGGCATTTGATGAATTTGTGAAACAACACGAACTTCCGCTTTTTAAACTTGTGTCTATTACTACTGATGGTGCTCCTGCAATGATAGATAATAAATCAGGCTTCATTTCATTATGTAAAAATTCTGACAGATATCCAGATTTTATAATGTACCACTGTATTATTCACCAACAAGTACTGTGTAGTAAAAGATTAAACACAAAAGATGTTTTAGATATTACATTTAAAATTGTAAATTCTGTTTGAGGAAAAGCCCTGCAACGGCAGTTATTTAAATTACAGGCAGATGATGATAGGGAACTTCTGTCGTACAGTAATGTTCGCTGGCTCAGCAGAAGTCAGTTTTTAAGAAGATTTCTTGTATTAATTAACGACATAAAAAATTTTCTTGATGAAAAAGGAGGTATTTATCCACAATTGAGTGATAAAAGATGGTTGTTACACTTATCATTTTTAGTAGATTTCTGTATGAAATTAAGCAATTTAAATTTAGAGTTATAAGGTAGAGATAAAAATTTATTTGACATGTTAAGATTCAATGAAAACTTTCCAGCAATACTTTCTTTTATTAAAGAAAAATATAAATGACTGCGAATTTAGACATCTCCCATATTAGTAAAATTTTTTGAACAAAATCAAGAAATGATTCGTTGAGGAAGAAATAAATTCAAGATTTTAATAAAACTGAAATGATTGTATCTTTTATCAATAATCCATTTCAAGAAAACTTGAACATCACAGAAATTTCAAATGAAATTAGTGGGCTGTTTGATCTAAACCAAGCTAAAGTAGAACTTGAGATAATAAACATTCAAAATAGTTTACATTTAAAATCAATAAACAATGAAGTCATTTGGAAGTATGCACATGAAAAATTCCCAATATTAACCGATATTGCGCAAAAAATTCTGTCTTGTTTCGGATCAACATATTTGTCAGAATTCGCTTTTTCAAATATGACCGTCATAAAAAATCAATTAAGAAACCAGATTACAAATGATCATTTGGATGATTGTCTGTGATTGGCCACTTCTTCATATCAACTTGACTATGAAAATATTGCGAGGTCCAAACAATGCCAAATTTCACGTTAACTTTTTTTTTTTTTAATCAACTAGCATTTCCTGTAACTTGTGAGTTTGTAATCAAGCTGTTGTTTTTTCTAACTTTGGTTTTCCAAAATAGAGAAATAAATATTTTATTCCAACATATTTGTTTTTTGTTTTGTTTTTTATATTAAAATAATTAAAAGTGATAAATAAATTTTTTAAATGCACAAATAAAATTTTTAGTTTAGTATTTTTTTTTTTTTTAGTTGTTTATTTGTGCATTATCAGGTTGGGGGAACGTGATCTATATAAGAGAGTAGATCGCCAAATAACTTTTTATAGAAAAGTAGCTCGTGTAGTAAAAAAGGGTGAACGCCACTGGACTAGTTCATAAGTACTGTTTTATTTGTGAGAAAGCAGTGCAGATTGACACATTTAATCTAATCTGTCAACAGCAAATCTAGTGGAATGTGTTTATGAAGAAGAGCCAAGGAAGTTTTCTAATACATCCATTTAGCTTAGTTTTTTTTTTTTTTTTTTGGTGGGGGGGGGAGTGATATTTAATTAATAAAAACTTAGGAATTATATGGTTTTCTGTATCTCTTGAAAAAAATGAAACAATTTAAGAGAGAAGGTTTCTTAAATTGTTTAATTTTGATGCTTAACATTTCCCTCAGGACAATGCATTTTTTAAAACTGTATTTTATGACAAAAAAAAATTCTAATTAGGATGGGCTTCTTTTAATTAGCCATTAAATAACACTAGAAATAATTAAAACTGACCACTTTTTTGAATATAACATGGCTACTTCATCATTTTTTATATATATATATATGGAAGAAATAAAGAAAGCAGTTAATGTTAAAATCCTAAATAAATCTAAATGAAAACAATATTATTTTTATGGGGTGATAAGGGAGATGCAGCAGTGGTAATGAACATGTCTGATTATAACTTCAAAAAAATCTGTCATGCTTACAGACTTCTCTATCCATTATCACAATACCTATCATATATCTCCTTAATCCTATTCACTGTTGGGGTGCTCACAACCACCTCTGGCAATCCATTCCATTCATTTATCACTCTCCAAGAACCTAGTTCTTACACCCTTGCTAACCACACTCTTAGACAACTGCAAAGTGCCATCTCTTGTTTCCTCCCTACTCCCCATGTATTGAAAAATTTATTTTGTGTTAATCTTATGGAATCCCTTCAGTAACTTATAAGTTTCTATCATATCCCCTCTTCTTTGCCTGCCAGCTAAACTCTGCAACCCACACACCTTCAGTCTGTCCTTATAGAGAACATTCCACAGCCCTGTCACCAGCTTGGTTGCTCATCTCTAAATCCTCTCCACCACCTCCTGATCTCCAAGAAACACAGGTGACCAAATGTGTGCACAGTAGATAACTTCCCTATCTTTACTTGACAATGTGTTCTTCATCATCCACGCAATCATCTGAGCTATTTTGCAACTCTTACAATATATCCTCTGAATTTCAAATCAATCTCCATCTATCATTATCCCAGATCCCTAGCTCCATCCATTTTCTGTAAACTAATACCATTAATATGATACAAAGTATGTAATTTTTTCATTCTAAGTACATTTTACAACATTAAATTGACAACCATTGTGCTTTGTCCACACTGCCAATCTATTTAAATCATCTTGCAAGATATCTACATCACCTTTATCAACTATTGGCCTTCCTAATTTTGCAACATCAGCAAACAACTGAAGGTTCCCCTTCAAATCTTCCACTATATCATTAATGTGCATAAAAAGTATTGGTGTTTGTACAGAGCATTTGGACACTCCACTAGTTATCCTCATTCACCTTGATTGCGCTCCACCATATACCACCCCTCTAATGTCTTTCTGTCAGCCATCTGCCTATTCATGCCACTAGCCTCCAATCATTTCCCATTTGCTCCAGCTTATGCTATGTTCTCCCCAGGACCTTTTGAATGGGCAAACTGCCCGACTGATTTTACTGATCACCCGGCTAATTAATGTTGTGAATTGACATGGCTAAATAATGAGCAAGAATGGAAAAATAATTTAAGACATTTTTAAATAGTGATGAGAAATCGAACTGGAGAGTCTCTATACTCATGAGACCAGCTCAATTTCTTGCATTGCAAGCCGATTTTGAGAGCACTTTGATGCACACCAATCCATATGCAAAAGAAGACAAAAATCAGGATCTCGAATACAACAGTATCGGTTGCAAAGAAGATCTTTTATGAAAGAGACATAATTTTGATGTTGACTTAACTGAAATAGAGCCAGTCTTAGAAGCCAGAAAACTATACATCATGGAATTGAAAGACACTCCTGGCAATCATTTTCAAAATCTTAATCAGCATCTTTCACGTGAATGGTCAGACCTTCACATTGATTATTCAGATTCTAATGTTATTACGTTTAAGACTACAATATATGATAAATACATAGGCACGGTTATTAAACACCTAGAAGCAAGATTTCCAGATATGCCAATCATTTCCTTCTTTTCAAGACTTTTCAATGCAGAAAGTCATGATCAACGTGAGGCTTCTGAGATTCTTTCTGATTATTATTCTAGAAATGGAAGTCCTGAAGTTTTAAACTATGAAAGTACTAAACTAGAATGGGCAGTTGCATCAAAAATGATTAATGGACAGTCATACAAAAATCTAGATCCAAGACAAATACTGCTGAAATTAGCAATAACATCTGAGCTCAAAGAGTCTTAGAGTCTTTTCCAAATTTAGCAAAACTAGCCGCTGTTGGACTGGCCATACCTGTGAGCACAGCTGAATTGAAAGGGGATTATCTGCATTAAAAACGATAAAATCCTGTATGAGGAATCGCATCAGTCAGAATGCTCTAAATAATCTGATGCTGATTTCACTGGAGGGACCAGATCCAACAGATTTTAATTACGAAAAAGCTGCTGACAACTGGGCTTCTAAGAAGAAGAGAAGAATTAATGTATAATTTTAAGCTGTGAGCATTGCAAGGTTTTTCATTACTTACTGAGAAAATAAGACTTTGTTATGAAAAAGGGTCTTAATCTTTAAACATTCAAAATTTTTGTACGCCTGGCTGGGTAAAAATTTCTGAGGAGAACACTGTTGTGTGATATTTTTCCATGGAATATTCCATCAAATGCCTTTTCAAGTCCAGCAATTCCTATCCACCCATTCCTGAATTTTACTTTTCACCAACTTTTTCAACACTTTAACCACCACTCCAGAGCTATTAATTGGTCTGTACTTTGTTACTTCTGTTTTGGAGTCATCTTTATATAATGGAACCATTTAGCCTTCCTATCTTAAAATCTGAGGCACTGATAATTCACTTACACATTCTCTTAGCACATCAGTCTCTGTCACCTCAGTAACTGTAAAGTCACCACCTGGATGACATACCCTTGCAAAATAATCACTTAGTAACTTAACCTTTTTTTTTTTGCTTCTGTCACTTTCCTACCATCAACACTGAGTGAAGTTATCTTTCCATAATGAATTTTTCTCTTGCTATGTAGCAAAAAATTCTTTTGGATTTACTTTGGCCTGCTTAGCTAATTTTCTCTCACTCTGATTTAGTCTTCTACCATATGCCAGCTTGGCTGACCGAGTGGTTAGCATGTCCGCTCTTCAGTCAAGAGGCTGCGGGTTCGAATCCCACCATGGGCATGGATGTTTGCGATTGTTTGTGAAAATACTAGTGGTAGCATTGGTGTAGATGATGGTAGTTGTGGTTCATTGTAGTTAGTGGAGATAGAGAGTTGTAGAGTAGGCGCCCTCCCTGGAGGTCATGTAATAATAATATTAGTTACCCTTCTTGCTTATGCTTTATATTGCTCGTGGGCATGCTGATCACTTTGTTGTTTATATTCCTTCCACAGTTTTTCCCCCCCAGCTCCTGCTTTATATTTGCTAGTCATCCACTTAATCCCTACTCTTTATCCTCCTGACCCAGGGAATTTACTCTCATACTGCCTCGCTCAAACAATCCTTGACTGCTTCCCATGCACTCAGTGGCATATTTAGATATTTCCCGCCCCTAGGCCCGCAGAAAGTGCCTCCCCTCATATTTAATGAACATGTTGATTTACACGCATACCTATTTATATCGTAAATTAGTTACATAAATATATATACAGTGTATATATTATGATTCACCCAAAATGTTCTAGAATATTCTACGTCTTGCCGCTCGCTCTGCAAAGGTATTTATCAAGTCCTCGTAGTCCAGTGCCCTTGTACTATCGCACTCAATTTGTAGAACTGCCAAGTTGCTGGGCCTTTCTTCTGTCATAGTTGTTCTATGGTAGTTCTTCAACCTTTTGAGGGCAGAAAACGATCGTTCAGCTGAGCAATTTGTTGCCATCTTACACAGAAGAATCGTAACAGCAGTGTCCAGATTGGGATATATACACTGTAGGTTTTCCTGTCGAATTTTCTGTGAAAGTTGTAGGAATGTATTTATTTCTAGGCCACTTCATTTCAGGTGCGCTCTGAAGTTCAGACATTCGTTTACAAATTCAGGTTCAATATCAGTTGAAAAGTGTTCTTGAAGTTTTTTTGCCCCTTTTATGACATCCTTTCACATATCACATGCATTGTTGTGAGAAACCAGAACTCCTTCGAGAGGTTTTCATACACTTTTCTTCGATTCATTTTGAATGAGAGACTGCAGAATTGTATCATAGTTATCAGTTTTGAAACTGACTGATGGATTGTACTCGTCTTCATTTTCGTTACTTTCATCTGTGCTGTCGTCAAAAAACCTGGTGGGCTTTTTCTTCCTCTTTTTCTCTTCCTCATACAAGTCGACTCCACTAAGTTTCTTGCGCTGTTCTTCATAGGATTCATAGAGTAACTCTAGTTCTTTGAAATATTCTTTGAGGGATCCATACAGTTCGCACACAGTTCCTATATCAGTGTTTACGCTTTGTAATTTCCTACTTGTGGCATCCATTCTTATGAGCATATCGCCCCATAGGCAGGTCACGATCCTAACCTCCAGTGACAGAAGTTGCTGTAGAATCCTACTTGCACTTGCTTCACATCATGTAACTTTCTTCTGAGTGGTGTCATTTTCAATATCGGACAAAGTGGAAATTATTTCCTTCCATCCCTCATGAAGACTCCGACAGGCATCATCACAAGCTGACCAACAAGTAGGCGAACAATGTTTGATTACTTTTGCAGAAGTTTCCAGATGCTTCTTAGAACACATCCACTGATATGTTGAAGATGTGAAAAATACGTAGTTTCTGAAGGACATTAAAAAATGCGGAAGAGTACAGACAGGATTCGGCAGCACAAGTATACCAATTAGAGACAGAGAATGTCCAGCACACGATGTGAATTCTGCAAATGGATTTATTTCAAGAATTCTTGCTTGCAGTCCTGTGTACTACTTGCCTGACATGTAACTAGCATTATCATAGCCTGTCCTCTGCAATTTGCTACATCAATTCCAAGCTCATTTAGTGAAGTCAAAACCGCCTCTTGTAACTCTTCAGATTTGTGACTTACGTTAGGAATGAAATGCAAGAAATGCTCGACAGGAGTTTCATGTTCTTTCACATATCGTACAATGAAGCTGATCAACATGAGACAAGTCTAGTGTTGAGTCAACACTTATGGAAAGTACTTAGCTATTTTAAGTTCTTCCACAATAAATTTGATTACTTTCTTGCCCATTATTTAAATAAATTCCTCATACGTGGCAAAGGAAAGATAGGAAACGAAACCTTTTCCTTTTTTTCCCGCTTTTGGCAATGTGCTCAGAAAGAAAGGGATCAAATTCACTAATTAACTCTTGACATATCATTACATTTCTATTATGCACAGAACCGAAAATATCATCCTTTCCCCTCAAAGCAAGTTCTTTACTGACTAATGTTTTTACAATTGCAACTACTCATTTTAACACCACCTTCCAGTACTTAATATCTTCTTCCAGTTGCTGAGTTATTTGTAAGTCAATTCTCCTTGTAAGATTTGCTCTTTGTTTTAGAGCTATCAGACAGTTCATGCGACTAGTTGCTTTCTCGTGATGACTCACTAGTGCTTCTGCATTTTTCTAGTCATTAAATCCACTAACAAAGCGACTATCATCAGCTCCCTCTCCACCAAAAAGGCGACAAGGTGCACAGATCTTTCTGGTACTAGGAGAGTAAACAAGAAAATCTCTTATTATTTTTTGCGGTTAATCAGATTCCTCTCAATGAGTTTCTTAGAAACATGTCTTACTTTGTAAGGAAGGAAAGATCACTGTCTAAATTTTGTGGAAACCCGTTAACTGCATATACTCGTTACGTCATTTAGAATCCATTCAGCTGGGTCATTACTCACTATCACCTGTGCTGCCAAATTGCTGGGATTTGTTGTAGGCACGTCATTTGAAACAGATTCAATTTCCATCTCCTTGACCACTTCTTGTTCTTTTTCCAAATCACAATTACTATTAGCAGATACTGACACAAAAAACTGTCCAGTTTTCTTGTCTTTGATACTACTTCGTTAATTTTTGCTTCCTTTTCTTTTCTTTTCTTCTTATATTCACTACCACTACTACCGTCGCTTTCTACCATCACTCGTGTTTTAAAATTAAAATAGTAATTTAAAACACGCAGGAAGTATCAGAATGATTTACACAATTTATAACTTTTTAAAAGCAAAACAATAAAACAGTATTACCTCCACTCTGATGACAACATATGACAAGAGCACTGAAAACTCTAAAAATAATTTCAGATTTAGCACGTCTTAACTGCCACAAAGATATCAGGATACTGAACTAAAGAGTTGAAGGAAGATAACAATTTACAATCTTAATTTGAATTCGAAATAATTAAGAAGGAAAAGTTCTTACAGTTAGTAAGAATAATACTGACACAAAATTAATTATCATCAGTCTCTCCCGACTGCGATCCCTATTGCCTTTGTGTCAAGTTACTGACAACAATACAGTAGCTTTCTGTGCACGTGTCTCGGTCTGTATAGTTATGCAGAATCTGATTATATGCCAATATGCTTGCAGACTAAACTTAATGAGGAAAAGAAAAATATTTCTCTACTTGTGAGTAGATACGGCATATAAGGAACATGTTATAATTACAAAAATGAGAGCCTGGAAATTTCCACCACCCCCTCAAAATTTGCCGCTCTAGGCCCGGGCCTATACTTAAATACGCCACTGCATGCACTGCCATTCATTCCATGTAGTTTTTTATGCCATGGCACTGCTTCAAGTTGCCCCCTAAGTTTGTCATAATCGCCAGCTTTGTAGTTCCACATAAACCCTTGATTTAAATTTCCACATGTTTGAGCTATCCTCCCAAGTAGCAGGGTCACTTTCCCTGATCGGAGAAAGAGTTGCTATTGTAGTTATAGATATAGATAGATCTTCTGATGCCATTACCTGACCCAGCACTCTCTCAAACTCCTGGTCTCTTTCTTTACATGCTGTTTCAGGTAATTGTCCCTTAACAACTGCATAAATTCCACTTCCATTTTGCCATACCATTTCTCCTTCCTCCAATCTGTTGAAGTCTTCATAACAGTTGCTTGGCCTGCACTTATTGTGTTAATCTGCTGATGCATGTAGTCCACATTTTCTTCTGGACCCCCAGGTCTATAGCAGCAACCAACAATATATTTTGTCCTGTTGGCCTCTATTCTCATACCAGACAGCTTCAAATGAACCATTTTCATCAAATATACAATCTTCCTTAATTTTTATTTTGTTGGTTGAAGTTCTTCAGCTATCATTGATAATACCCTCTCCTCCTGCCCTATTTCCTCTGTCTTCTCTGAAAATACAAATTCATTGCATTCTTTCCCTGTAACAACATCATTCTAGGACAACCAGGTCTCATTGATGCCAATAATTTTTGGCCAAGTTGCGCTGATCAGTGCCAAACACTTCTCTCCTTTATTTCTGATACTTTGGTTAAGCCCACAGTTACCCTTACATAATGTCATTATCTACCCATTTCGATTCAAACCTGGGAAACTACACAATCATTCCTGCACTCATACTTATCTGTCCTAGGGGTGGCTGTTTCTGCACAGGCATTTTTGCACTCACTCTCATTTGTCCCAGGGGTGGCTAGACATATGCTTGATTGCTTCCCCACCTATCTCTAGTTCCCTGGTTATGCACTTCCAAAACTCTTACTGAACAACATTTTATCCAAGCACATAACTCCAAAACCATTTAAGTGCAATTCATAGGCATCACTCCAGATATCAATTCTGTCCTATCATACCAAGGCAGCAGACTCATTTACTTTCTTACTCTTCATTTTTGTTTCTTCTACTAACTCTTTCATATCTTCTCTCATTGCATATTTCTCACCTTTTAAATTTGTCTGCCAAAACAATTAATGTATTTGTTTCATTAAGTATACTTAATGAAGCATGAGGTATACCTCTTGTCATTGAATCCTTGTACAGTACTATCTCTTTTCTCCCAGTTTCTTGCACTTTTATGCTTTTTCCATTCGTCCTCTCTTTCATTCTCGTTCCTTCTGTACCATAATTCCATAATATAATTTCTTGACATCTTTAATATAATTATAGCCAAGTATAAAAAACTTGAAACACTCTCATCCATGTATCATTATACCCTATAATCACCTAATACAACTTCTTGATCTTACTACTCTATAAAATACCATTTACGGCTCTAATAGCCACCCATGCCTCTCCTATTCAAAATGCTGTCTCTTTACCACACATAGGCTGGGCTTATCTGTTATTGAGCTCAGATACTCGAAGGCATCCATTGATTTTATGGTTCCCACCTCTAACTTAAGATTTGTTGCACTATTATCTCCATCTATTAGGTACTTGGTTTTTCATGTATCCAGTTTTTTCATCTGATATTTCAACATTTTCTTGTCTGATATTCCACATCCAGTTCTGTGCAAGGTTCATCTGATCATCAGTGAAAAGAAGAGAATTCTGTCCCCTTCCAAGGCAGCATCTAAGTAGATCTTAATGTTGGTGACCTATAGCACCCCTTCTCGAGCCCCTTGCTAGTATTAAATTCCTATGTTACCAGTTTTTATAGTAAAGCTGGATCTCTTGTACATTTTCTGCACCATTTCTACAGTTCATCTGTTCCTGCTCTCTTCAGTGCCTACCACATTGTCTTCCTTGGGACAGTATCATAAGCTTTCTCCAAATCTACAAAATTCAAATAGGTTCTTTATTCTTAGCAACCATTTTTTTGGATATTTGTCATAAGGAAAATATATTATCCAATGCAAGAGCTTCCTGCTATAAAACCACTCTTCTGATATTACTGATATTTTGAATTAATTCTGTTCCTCATGATTTCACTAAATGTTCTGCTACCAAATCATGTGACGCTTATTTCTTTAATTTTTAGCATCTTTCTTACTGCTCTTCATATAGATGGATGAAATATATGACAAGTTCCAGTCATAAGGGATATCACTTACAATCACTTTGTTGAGTATCATTGTCAGGACCCATGATACTTTATTATGACCAGTGCCAACCACCTTTCCATTCTGTGATGTTTGAACAGTGTCTTATCTCCTTGATTATTCCATCCTATCCTCATAAACCTTTGTAATATATCCTAAAATCTTGAAGTGAAAAGTCCTGTTCAAGATCTATAAGGAGACTCTTACCTGTTGCACAAATAACTAGGTCTCAGCAGAGCAAATGTATCCTAATAGGTGTTCAGTTTCACTGCACTTTTTCTCACACTTCTTTAGCCTTAATCACCATTTTTTTCCCTTAGCTATGGATATTGTTGCACTCCTCTCTATCCAGAAGATTTTAATGTTTAACCATCTCTTATATGCTGTTCTTTTTTTCTGTCTTCTCTTTCAGTTATTGACTGAAGGAGAAGACAGAAAATGTATTTCCTTGTCTTACTTTCTCTTCCAACGGACTCTTGAGCAGCCTCATGTACACATTTATTAAAATGATCACACAACTCAGATGCTTATCCCTTGCTGTTAAATCCAGCTTCTGCTCAAGACATCATCTATGTAAATCCCATATACTGTCATCTTGTAACAGCTGTTTTGCATCTAGGAATCTCAATAACTTTACCATCATAATGTGAGTTATTTGACCTCCTAGATGCCACAGAATACACATCTTACTTACTCACATTCAGCTCCACAGAACACTTACCTCCTACACTGTTGTCATTCTCTCTTGTGTGGCCATCACCAGATCAGTTGGTCTATGTAAATGTATGTATATCTTTGTGTTTATAATAATCATTTATCACTTACCACCTGACACCTCATTTTCACCTGAATCAACCTGCATCAATTGTTATTAATGCAATCTTTTCCATGGTATCCCACTGCACAATGATTATCACTCTGCCTAGCTCAACTATTCAACTCTCCTAACACTAATAATTCTTTGTATCCATATGCTTAAGTAGTCATCTGATATTCAAATATCTTATAAGTTCTAATAGTTAAAAATGCCAGTCAATCACTTCAAGAATTACTTTTATGAATCTTTCATTTACTTTTTCCAACTTTTTTACATTGTTTTTTTATGAAGATAGATTATGCAATAATCCAGTTTTAGCCCTTCTGCTTGTATCTGTTCCACCCCATATATGTAGATATTTATCCAATATTTTAGAACTTTTTTTTTAACCATAACATCTACCTTTCAGTTTTCTGTTATCTCACAGTGATATTTAGACTTATACATTTCATGTCCCACAAGCATTGTTTCTTGTTTGTAAAGTCATTGCCAAAAACATTAACCAGTATCTCCTCTCCTCTTCTCCCAAAATTCATAGCAGTATTTTTACCCAGACAGAGAGCTGGCCTGTCATAGAACCTCCAACCTGTTGGACCAAGGTTTGATTTCAGAATCATATCTACTACCTCTTCTATCCAGAAATTAAGCCAGAAAAGAAAGATCCCTTGCCCTTAAATAATCTAATGGCATCAGGATCAGAAGAAGATGAGAGAGACCAAGTAGAACAGCTAAAATAAAGGAGTCTGACTAAAAGTTAGTGGAAGAAGAGACCAGACTCGGCTATGGTACAATGGGAGAGCCACTTCCTTTGCTATCCAGTTAATAGTCCTCCATGACCCTGTTAGTCCATGGGTCCTTATTCAATATATTTGCACCATCCCATTATATCTGTTGGGATCCCCCACCATCTTCCACCAGAGGGGGGGGAAGGTGTACCCTCCAGAATTTTTAGGATTTCCTAAGAGACTGTAGATCATATAATCAAATTATTTAACAATCATTTCATTAATGTATTTCATGCCGGTGAGATTGATTTCATTTGAAGCTTGAGAAAGAATGGAGTAGTGAAAATCAGCTAGAAGTGATGGAGAAGATAGGTATATGAGAAGCGTTAAATAAATTCAGTTTTAAGAGCAAAAAAGGAAAAAGCAGAAACCATTAGCAGGATGTGGAGAAGTAATAAATGAGAAAGTGAAAGAGACCAACACTGTGGGTGTCTCATAATATTCACAGAATGATATGAGTTTCTTATCAGAAAGCAAAGATTGATTCAGTGTTACAATAACACTAGTTATTGTAACACTGAATCAATCTTTGATTGACTCGGTGTTTTTTTTTTCACTTATTAGCAGTCACGTACATAACATTCCAGTTTCTTTTTAAATCACAATTTATATATATACAGGTAACCCTCGTGTAATGCAGTTTCGATACGAGACAGTCTACAAACTGTAGTAACCCTTCATCTTTTCGTATATTTTTCAATGCTCGACTTAAAAATCAAATTTTATCTTAGTTAAATTTGCGTCTGCCCATATCAGGCATGTAGTTATAGGTAGTGAATTTATATTAGGGGAAATACCCTTTAGCATGCATGTACGTCGATTGTTTTTCATATAAAATATTTATTGTTGAAAATTGTCTTCGTTTTCTACCGGGAAAGTGCATTAAAAATCATAAGTGTGTTAATCTCAAGCTAAGCACTTTATTTTTTGGTGAGTTACATACAATATGTAATGCTTTTTTTTATGTAAAAAAAAATATATTTTTATAGTAATGGCCAGTTAGAGTGCTTTTGCGATATGGTTGAAAACGAAATTAGTGAATTAATTGATGGGGAAATAGATTTAAATGAGGAGGAACTGGTAGATGTTGATGATGCTGATTAATAGATGACGTCGAACCAAATGGAGGGGAAATTTCTGCCGAAGATTCTGACTGTGATGAATCCATTAGAGAATTCAGTTTAAACAAATTAGCAGAAGGATTGGACTTGGCAAGAAAGTTATTTTATGGATAATGATCTCTCAATGGAGTGCTCGGGGAAATTCACTGGACAATTGGATATTTGTTTAGCTCCATATTATGAACTTAATAAAAAATTGCAGCACAGTGGCAAGCAAGATCTTATTACTGACTTCTTGATAGCTAAACCAACCGAAGTATGCATGAGAATTATACTAATGATGTCCAAGAGATTTCAAGTGATGACAATGTCCTGCACTCGTAAATAAAGAACATCTATGAAATGTTAGTTTTGAAGAGAGTGACGATGATTAAAATATACACTTTATTTTATTTTGTCTAAAACATTTATGTATTATGTGCAATGAAATTATAAAAAATTTATAATTTTATACTATGTATTTGTTTCATAGTTTATTTGTTTTCTTAACTTACATGAATTACCTGAATTAAATAAATTTTTTTTTTGTTGGATATGTCATTGTTTATATAATCTTAAAAAAAAAAAAAAAGATTTCAGAACCTAACCCTACTTTTTGTATGTGATCTGAGTCTCGCCATTTTTGTGGAACCTAACATCCACGTTATATGAGGGTTACTTGTGTTTATAGTCATCCCTCGAGTTACTTCCTTTCGAAGATATGTCCGTGATCCCATAAGGGGATAAATAACATTTTCGGTTATACTTTCGAACAAGAAGCAAGCAAGGGTAAGATAAAGCATGCACAGTGGTAACAGTGCTTTCAGCAGCAATCTCCCTCGGCAGTCAGCACGTCTTCAACAGTTCCGTTGTTGATTTTGTGTTTGAAAAATAGGTTATTTGTGTATTTATCGTTAAATATTTCACGATGTTTTGTGCAACATGGCCCCAACACGCCCAATCAAAAAGCATAATGAAGAATCACAGAAAAAGAAGTGAGCAATTGATCTTGAAACAAAGTTGCAAGTTATAAAATAACATGAAGCTGGTAAGCCTGTCATTGTGATCGCACATGACTTCGGATGGTCTTATTCTACAGTGACAACCATTTTGAAAAATAAGGATAAAAACATAGGCGATGTGAAAAGATCTGCTTCCATTAAATCGACAATAGGGACGAAGCAACGAAAGGTCCTATCGGTGATATAGAAAAGCTACTTGCATCATGGATCTGAATCAAAAGCGCATACCCTTTAGCACTGTAACCATAACCACTAAGGCACTAAGTCTCTTCAACATGTGTTGAAGGAGAAAACAGAACCCTATTATGACTACGAATTCAATGCTTCTTCAGGTTGGTTCATGAGATTCAAGCAGCGTTTTGAGCTGCATAATGTGAAAATGTATGGGAATCTGCAAGTGCTGAGAAGGCTGCCAAGGAGTTTGTGGAAAAATTAGATAAAATTATTATGGAGGAAAATTATTTGCTACAGCATATGTTTAATATGGATGAGACGTCTTTGTTTCGGGAAAAAATGCCCGAGCAGACATTCATCCACAAAAAGCTAAAATCTATACTTAGTTTCAAAATTCTTAATGACCATATTACAATTCTGTTATGGGTAATGTGGCTGGATATAAACTGAAACCATTTATGATATGGCATAGTGTGAATCCATGAATCTTCAAAAACATTAGGAAGCATACTACCAGTTCATTATCAGAGCAATAACAAGTCACGGATGACTCAAAAATTGTTTGAGGATGCCTTAATCAACTTTATGCGAGCAAAATAAATAGCTATTGTGTGAAAGAAAATGTAGAATTTAAAATTTTATTAATTCTAGATAATGCTCCAGGTCATCCATCTTATACATGTTATAGCAGTGATTTTCACCAAGTTCAAGGTCATGTTTCTCCCTCTAAACACTACTTCATTGATCCAACCGATGGATCAGGGAGTTCTTGCAGTGTTTAAGGCTTATTATCTACGGAGAACTTTTTCACAATTCCATTTTTGCTACTGAAGGAAATGACCAGACTCTCATGCAATTCTGGAAAACATTCAATATGAGTCATGCTATTAAAAATATTGCTGTGGCTTGGGACGAAGTGACCCCTCAATTTATGAGTGGCATATGGAAAAAGACATTAAAAAAGTTTCTGCATGATTTTGGAATTTTGTAGTAGTGGACCTAGCAAACAATCTGAATCTCAAAGTGAATGATGATGACATAATTCAACTCAGAGAGAGTTCCCCTGAAGAGTTGACCAACGAAGAATTGGTCGAACTGTAGGAACAACTGTTGTGGAAAGAGGAAAAATGAGAAAAGAGAAACGGGAAGAGATAGTTAAACAATTTACAGTGAAGGATTTTGCAGAAATGTTCTTTGCAGTTTGTGATGTTTTCAAAATGGCTGAAGACATGGACCCCAATGTTGAATGCTACTTAATAACAGAAACGAAAGTACATGATGCATAGGCTTGCTATGAACAAATTTATGATGAAAGGAATAAGCAAAGCACAGACATTTTCATCAAAAAAACAAAGGTTACACCAAAAGAGCCACAGCCTGATCATTCACACAGGGAAGATAATGAAGATGTGATTGTGGAGGAAGATTTGCGTAATTATTCTCCTGTTTTATAGTGACATTAACACACAGTACAGTTTTATAATGAGGTTTAAAAATTAAAATGACAGTATACTTATTATGGTTAAGTCTCTAACCCCTATAATTGGTTTAATGTATCGACTTACATCCTGCCGGAAGGAACGGGACCTGGACATAAGTCGAGGGATGATTGTATATCTACTACTATATATAAAAAGGTAAGCCAAAATTTGAAACATTTTTTGTCTTACCAGCCTGGAACTCGGGGAGTTGGGTGCCGGAGTTTCCCTAGTATATATATATAGAGAGAGAGAGAAAGAAATTGCATTTTATGGAAATTGTATTAAATCTTAAAAACATTCATGTTTTACATCCAGCAGATTAATTCATTTCTGTTTAGGTATTACAATATTATATTCCATAAGTACATGTGTTAAAATGTTTGCAGAAGTTTCTTGATTATTATTCTTTATTTCATTTTTTTTTTCTTGATGACAGGTATAAACCTTTGTTCTCACTGAGTATTTTTTTAAAATTTATAGGCTATAACAACCTATATGATTTATAGGTTATAACTTTAAATATATTATGCAGGAGTCAACCTACCAACCTGTTATTCCACCACCTCCATATTCAGAGGTCCCATGCATTGTTCCTTTGCATCATGGGAGAGAAAACACACCTCCACCATGCTATGATGATGTTGTTAATCCTGAAGGTATATAGTTCTGTTTTCCAAAAATTGTAAATTTTAGGAATTTTTTATATAAATAAGACACTGAAATTAGTGTGCTGGTTTTCTGCATCATAAACAAGTTTAATTTTGTTACATCTAAATTTAATTACTTCACTAAGCATTAGTATCATCTTTATGAATTTGGTATCCTTGCACTGAAAGCATAAAATTATTCATTACACAGACAGTTCCCACTTTTCAAGTTCCTTTTTTCAAGTATCAATAAAATCTAAAACATATAATTTAATTGCAATAAATACATGCTAAACAATCATAAATATATTTCAATCCATACACGAGCTGTAAAATACAGTACTACTGCGCTAGCGTTCGTCCAGGTGGACAAGAGCCTCTCACTGACTCACATAACATAAAACAGTTGCTGTTTTGTACAAAGAGTAGTTGTGTTGCTCTTCGTTTTTGCTGTTTTGTCTTCTATCAAATTTATCTCCCCTATTAATATTGTACAGTATACCAAAATGAAATAACAAGGAGAATGATCTTTATCAAACAAATAAAAATAACATTGGAAACAAAATGAGATCATAAGAAAAAACATAGCAAAATGACTGTTAGAGATCTTTGTATGAAATTTACGTCAGCATTTCATCTGTGACAACTATTGTATATTAAACAATTGTTTAACTATTTAAATGTTACTTTATTTATTTAAACTATTAATAGTTTAATACAGTTTGCCAAAGTGTGGTATTCATCAAATTCCTGACGTGGATCCTCAAGGGGTGTACAGGATAATATGATAGTACATGAAACTTACTTGATTACTAACTTCCTATCCACAATTTTCCTCCAAATCAATCTGTTACCTGTCAAGTTTCCAACATTATCTGATCTTATATTTGTATCTTCTAAAGCACTTTTTTAACTGTATCAATCCACCTATATCTTGGTCTTCCTCTAGGTCTTTTTCCTGCCAACCTGGTATAGAACATTTGTTTTGCTAATCTTTCCTCTCCCATTTGTTTAAGTGAACTTACTACCTGAGATTAGATCTGCTAACATATTCCTGGATCCTAACAATGTCAAGTTCTTTTCTAATATCCTCATTTTTAATATGATATTGCCATTGATGCCATCTCTACCCCCTAAGCTTTCTCAGGACTCATGTCTGCGGTATCTAGTCTTTGGTCAAGTGTTTTATTTCGAACCCAGCTCTCAGATCCTTAAGTTAAAATTGGTTTGAACACTGTCTTCTATACAACTAATTTAGTGTTTTGACTAATTTTTCTCTTATTCATATAAATTTATTCAATTGACTTCCTATCATACTAGATTTTGTCTATTTCCATACTTAATTTACCATCTTCATTAAAATTGTGCCAAAGTAGCTGAAATATTTTACTTGTTCTATAGGTTCTCCATTCACAATGCAGTTGATTTTTTCAATGCTTCTGCCTATTTTTATTGTCTTTGCCTTGTTATTGCTCAACTTTATACCATACCTATTACAATCGTTATTCAGTTTAGATTTGTAGAATCTTGCAGACTTGTAGTGGATTTATTTAGAAATAGTTTAACATCATCAGTTTGTTTCCATAATTAAACTCCCCTTTATCAATTATGATCATTCTTTTCTTATTTGCTAAACCACTTTGCCTAAATATTGCATCATTGTCATTACTTGCCACATACCCTCACTTATAACAGTATAAATTTACCCCTATCTCACACCAAACACCCTCAAAATCATTGTTGCTTTTACTCTGCTCCTTCCATCCTGATGAGAACTGATACCAAGGGAATCAGGAGTGAAATAGTTCTCACTGTCTCACACTTCTTTTGTATGAGCCATATACTTTAATTTATATATATTTGGCAATTTAACACTTAACATAATATTTTATGTTATTTGAAAGCGACAACATTACTATATTAGTAAAGCTATTTAATAAAATCTACAATGCAGGCATGATCCTTCAAGACTGGTTAGTCGGCCTTCAGCATGCTATGTAAAAAAGCAAATATCAGAACTTGTAATGACTATAGAATGATCAGTCTACACCCTTTGTTCTCAAAATATTTCTGGAAATAATTAAAAAAATAATATACAGAAAATGTGAAGATACCATTAGTGATACCCAATTTGACTTTAGAAGTGGTTTGAGAATGAGAGAGAGGCTCTTTTCTGTTCTCAAATCTTATTCCAAAGATGTAGTGACCAAAACAAGGAAGTATTCATCTACTTCATCGACTTTGAGAAGCATTTGACAAAGTTTAACACAGTAATTATTAAAAAGAATTGGATTAGATGTTAAAGACATCAGGATCATCAAAAACTTATATTGAAACCAAAAGGCATCTGTTCAAATTGATGATGTTATTAGCAGACTCCATTAACATCAAAAGAAGAGTAAGGCAGGTGTGCTATCACCTCTCCTTTTAAATATATACTCAAAATCTTCTCGAACTTGTGAACGAAGAATTAAAAAATGGGATTAAGAATAAATATCACCAAAACTAAATTCATGGTCATAAGCAAGAAAATTCAGTTCCATTTTTAATTCAGCGCTTTCTTTAAATGGGGAAGCGAATAGAAAGAGTGACAAAATTTAAATATCTTGGATGGTGGTTAAATGAAGAATGCAACCCAGAAATGGAAATAAATGTTAGAATTGAAATGACAAGGGGTAAAAAAAATTTCTCCTGATGAAATCAACACTACATAACTGCAATTTAAATTTAGAGCTTTGAGTATACATGATTAAATGCTATGTATGGTCTGTACTGCTGTATTATGCAGAAACTTGGACCTTGAAGACAACATTGATATTTAAAAAATAAATAAAATAATAATTATAAAAACAAACAAACTTGAAGCATTTGAGATGTGTTTATACAGACAAATGTTAAAAATCCCATGGACAGCAAAAACGTCTAATCAGGAAGTGCCAGAACAAGAAATAAGGAAAGCACGTCAACTTTTATATACCATAAAAAGAAGCAAAACTGCATATTTTGGTCACCTACTTTGTAATGAAAAATATAAGATACTTTAATTGATTATAAAAAGAAGATAAATGGAAGAGGAGAAGGAAGAAGAAGAAAATCTTAGCTGGCAGACATCAGACAGTGAATCGACATGAGCCCTGAAAGACTATTCAGAATGGATGAAGATCGCTCAAAATTTGCCAAGATCATTGCTGACCTCCAATAGGAGATGGCACTTGAAGAACACTGACCAACTTTTACTGCTCTCACATTTGGAATGGCACACCATAAACCTCCTTAAAATACTTGATACTATCTAAAGAACATTTTATCAAAATGATTACTTATCTCATACTTACTCCAGCCACTATCTCACATTTGCCTGTTTTTGCTTTGTGTGTATTTTGCAGGCACTTTTTGGTACTTTTCTACAAAACTGGCATTCATCATTCTCTCCATTTCTGCCATGTCTACAGTAATAGAGCAGCACTGCCCAATGTCCATTTACAATTTAACTGCTATCCCACGAAACATGCTTTTCCCACTCAGCTTTCATTACATCTACCTTTGCTCTGTTTTTCTTTAATGGCCTATCCAGAAGTTATTCTCCAATAGTTACAATCTCCAACTTTTCAAAAAAGAACATTGATTTGGTTTCTCTTAACTCTTGACCGTGCATTGGCATCAGTTGTAGGTACTGAAATCTTTTGTATGGGAGAAAAAAAATTAAAATATTTAAAAATAATTTATTTAACTCCTTAAAACAGGATATTAACATTTTTGCAATAATATACAAAATATTATCATTGTTACATGGGTATTTCCATGAAATGGTGAGACTTAGCATGGGAGACCGATATTTATCCACATACTACCTATGATACCTTCCTTTGAACACATTCACTGACCAAGCAATCACAACAGATTCTGGCAACTATTTCCAAATTAGTCACTTACTCTCTTAGCAAAGAAAGAAAAAAATGTCAATGTCCTTCCTAACTACACTTTTACTCAATTTCCAGGGATATCACTTATTCTGCCCCCTACAGCCAAGTGCTGAAAAATTTCATTAGCATTAGTTACATAAAATCCTTTTAGAAAGAGAACTTCTATCCTCTCTAATTTTTTTTTCTGCCTATCTACCATCTTCTGCAACCCACAAACTCGGTCTGCTTTTTAGTGAGCATTCTACAGACACCCATTCACCATTTGAATTACTTGTCTCTGCATCCTCTCCACCTCTTTCTCACTCAGAGAAATCCAGATGATCAGACCTGTGCATGATAATCCAGATAATGTATAATGCATAACATTATCATTAAGCATGTTTGACAGATGGCTTCAGCTTTAATGATTAAAACATGGCAGATTAGTTTGTTTGCACTAACCAATGTATTTTTGTTATTTATTTAGTATATTTATTCATTTGTTATTCTCCTTTCTTGCAGCGCCACCTCCTTCTTACCAGTCCCTTTTTGGTCAAATTCGAGAGGTTAGACAGACATCGAGTGGATTTTTTGATTCCTTGAGAAAAATTATCGTGTTATTATTAGGAACACGTAAGCAAATTAAATATTATATATTGTATAAGTACCATATTACAGTATATAATATCACTATTACTTTGACATCTGCATGGATAAATGATTTTGCCACATGTCGCCTTGATTTAGACTTGAATTCAGATATCCTGTCTGATTAGTCTTTTTGAGGCAGCTTGAATCCTCTTCATCAGATTACTTCAGTTGAAGTTTATCTTCTAAACAGACTAGCTAGTTCACGAATATGAGCATTTCACAAATGTAATGTGTAAGTATACCACTAACAATAATTCCAGACATATAAAAATGGTTCAGGAAAATTTGGAGAAAGAGGCAATAAAAGTAAGTGCCTGCTTAATATTTGCTCTGGGCATAGACTAGTCATTACTAACATGATGATTCAACATAAAAAGTATGCATAAATGCACATGCAACACACACACACACACACACACACACACACAGTGTTATTGTTGTTAAGATGAAAAGCCAAAAGGCTAGTTTTCTGGCAATTTAATACTAATTAAGCAGATAACAACATAGGATTTTTATCCACTTAATTAGTGTCATTGTTGATTGTTATTATTGATAGTGATGTCAGAAACTAAAATAAAAGATTTGAAATAGAAAGTAACTACTAGTGTTGATCAGGATGAGAATGAATATTCCACTGAAAAGAAAAATGTGTACAATATTCTTTCGAAAACAATCATTCACACAACTATTGATTCAAATGTGAAAATATTAATGGTCAATAAGATAAAGGAGTTGGGAAACAAGAATTAAACCTCATATAGACTGAGTAGCAAATTCTGAAGAAAGCATTAACTAAGCCAGAGAAGCATGTGGCAAAATTGTCTGCAGATATAGAATAAGGACAACTCCAAAGGAGGTTAAAAAAGTAGTCTGAAAAAAAAAAAAAAAAAAAAAATATATATATATCATATAAAAGGTTCCTGGGCTAAAAATCAGTGTGCTCTCACATAGCTTTCTTACATTTTCTTTATATTCTCTATAAGTTTATATGTAAAAGTAACCAGTCAATTGTCATAGGAAGACCAAATTTTTAAAAGAATATAGGAGATAAATAATGTGCAGGGGGCAAATTTCTGGAGGCTACTAAGACAGAAATCGAGGACAGTTATCACAAAAAGAAATGAAAGATCATAAAGCATATAAAAACTTAAGATGAAAGCATGATGTGGGGAGCGATTACTTGAAAAATTATTAAATGGATAAAACACAATAGGGCAGCGATCCCAGATAATTTCAACATTGGAATTCCATGAGTTAGTATGCTAATAACAATTTGATATTCACAATAATGTAATCAGGATAGCATATCAATACTTAGGGAAAAATGTGTAACCAGAATTCTGAAATTTTAGTATGCTGTAGCATGGTGGTTTTACAGTGACCGCACTGCATAATCCAGATAATCCATCTGTAACTCAAATGAACAGCCATTCCAAGTTGCAAAAATGTTATTCATATATCTGTAAGAGTGTAGGTTTAGGACAAATATTATTATATAGGTATTTCCATCAAGCCAGAACACTCATTATGAGAGAGCCATTATTCACACACTAGCTATCATTTATACAATACCTATCATACTTCTCCTTAAACTCATTCATTTATGAAGCACCTATAATCCCCTCTAGCAACCCACTTCATCCATTCACCACCTTCTAAGCAAACAATCTAGTCCTAACACTCTTGCTAATCACTCTTACACAACTTCCACTGGTGATCCCTTGTTCTCCCCACTTCTTGCTGTGTACTGAAAAGTCTTCAGTTTTCATGTCAATCCTATAAAACCCCTTTAATAACTTAAATGCTTCTATCATGTCTCCTCTTTTTTGCCCGTTAATTTTTGAAGCCTACAGACTCGATCTATTCTCATAAGGAGCATTCCATAAACCTACCAAAATCTTTGTGGCAACTCTCTGGATCCTCTCTACAATCTGGGATTTTAGATCTGTGCCCAGTAGTTCATATGTGGCCTTATTAAATCCTTATATAGAGGAACAATAACCTTTCTCTCCCTGATTGTTAGTATGTTCTTCAACAGCCATGTAATCTGATGTGCTGTTTTGGTTACTTTTGCAATATGCCATCTAAACTTCAACTCCCTATCCACAATCACACCCAAGGCCCTGGCCTCAGTTTTCTGCAGTTCAGTTCCATCAGTTTGACAAAAATAAAACTGGAAGCCATTTACCTTTTCTCATATTGCTAGTCTGTTTAAGCCTTCCTGCAGGATCTCTGCATCACCTTCATTTACCATTGCTCTTCCCAGTTAAACATCATCAGCAAACAACTGATTTCTGTCAGATTATATCTTATTGATATACAAATTAAACAACAGAGAACCAAGTACTGAGCTCTTTTGTACACCACTGGTCACTTGCCTGATGGGCTCAACTATTTCATAAACCACTCTTTGATATCTGCCCATCAGTTACGCTCTAATCCAAATCACCAGATTCATTTCCATCTCCATTTGCTTCAATTTATGCAATAGAGTTCTGTGTGGAACAGCATAGTACGAAATGAATTCCACAAGGCATATAGGAACATTTTGGAAAAATTTGGAGAAAGGGGCAAAGCTAATAAGTATTTGATGAACTTCTGCTCAGACAAGGATTAGTCATTACTAACACCACGTTCCAACATAAAGATGTGCAAAAGTTCACGCAGAGGGAAGACGCTAGAAATAAGAAAAGCCTCATTAAATAGGTCATTGTTGATAGTGATATCTTCATGCTAGTTCAGGATACAAGTGTACAGAAGATTTGACGGAAGTGACCATTACTTGGTGTGCTAAACAGGAAAAAAATGAATATCACATTATGAAGAACACTATATAAGAAAGTTTTAAAAATAATTAAAGTTGGGCAGCTTTTACAGGTAAACTGTAGACTTGACTGTATAAACATTATTAAAGAAAGAATGACACATTTCAAAAACAAGAACCAATCCTTGGACTCTCTCAGTGGCAGATCGAAGAAGACAGTGATTGATTCAGCTAGACAGATGTGTGTGTGAAGTTGCCTGCAAGGATAGAAAAATAAGAGCACCATGGTAGACACAAGAAGTTAAAGAAGCAGTCCTGGAAAAGAGGAAAGCATACCAAAAGTTTCTATCAAATAATCGACAGATGCCCTAAAAGAATACAGAGAAAATTGTAAGAGAGGTATGTGAAAAAGTGGCTAAAAAGTGGAGGCTATTGAAAAAAAGCTCAGAAATGCAGGAAAGAATACTGTAAAAAGAATCAAAGATGATAAAGTGACTGAAGATAAGGATATCCCAGATGTCTGGAGTACTTTGAAAGACTATTAAACGAAACTAACCATACTAGAAAAATTTCAAGAGGAGTACATATCAATACTTCAGGTAGAAAAATACATCAAAAACTCGAAATGTGGAAAGGCAGCTGGAGTAGATGATATTCGGCCAGAAATGCTTAGGGCCTGGTCTGAAAATCAAATTTCAGAATTGGAATAGAGCTCTGATAATTCCCATCTATGAAAAAGAGGAATAAAGCTGAATGTGGAGGCAATAAAAAAAAAATGGAATTTCAATACTAAGTGTTCCAGGTAAAATTTTGCAAACATTATTATTATTATTACGTAACACCTCCAGGGAGTCCAAAAAACTCATCGAGGAAGGGCATTTGCTCTACAACTCTGTCTCCACCAACTACCTTTATCATCCACACCAACTCCATCTACCGCTGACCACCACTAGTACTTTCATAGACAATCACAAACATCCATGCCTACACAGGATTCGAACCCGCGTAGGCATGGATGAGGCAGCCTTATGGCTGGAGAGCGGATACGCTAACCACTTGGCCAACCAGGCCCGCAAACATACATGAAAAGAGGTTGAGAAAAATTGTGGAAGAGAAACTTGGAGATCAAGTTGGGTTTAGGCCAAATAGAGGTTGTCAAGATCAGATGTTCACTTCATGACAAATAGTTGAGAAATCATTGGAATATGATAAGGATTGGTATTTAAATTTTGTGCCCAGAGAAAAGCTTTTCAAAACACTACAATTATATGGGATAAATGGAACATTATACAGAGCAATACATAGACTATATGTAAGTTGTCAGTCAGCAGTTAGAATTAAAGGAAATACAGGAAGACAGTTTTTGATGCAAAATCAGGGGTAAGACAAGGCATATTATCTTCACTCTTATTCGTCATCTATATGGATCACATTATAAAAGAAAGTGACATTAGGCCTGGTATTAGAATTGGTGTTCTCCTAAACACATCTAGTGGAAGTCTCCAGGATTTTCTAATTAAATTGAATAATGTCTGTAACCAAAACTGTGAAAATAGGCAGGAACATAAAACTTCAGCTGAATTCTCAGTAGAGAAGATATAGAACAAGTAAAATATTTCAACTATTTATGCACAGTTTTTAGTGAAGATGGCAAGTTAAATCTGGAAATAGGCAAAGCTGGTATGGTGGGTAGCCAGCTGAGTAAATTTATATGGAATAATAGAGAAATTAGCCAAAACACAAAACTAGCATTATAAATGACTGTGTTCTAAAAACCAGTTTTAAGTTATGGATCTGAGAGTTGGGTTAGAAATAAAGCACTTGATCAAAGCCTAGAGATTACAGATATGAGGGTTCTGAGAACAATCAGGAAGTGAACAGATGGCATCAGTGGCAGAATCATATTAAAAATGAGGGTATTAGAAAGGAACTTGGCATTGTTAGCATTCAACAATCTGTCAGCAGAGCTAATCTAAGGTGGTATGGCTACCACCTTAGATTAGCTCTTTAATATAATGGGTCAGCAAAACAGGTGTTTGACACCAAGATGGTAGACTCAGAGGAAGACCAAGGTCAAGGTAAATTGATTCGATAAGAAGTTCTATAGAAGCACGAAATGTTAGATATGATAATATTGCAGTGCTGACAAGTAATAAACTAATTTGGAGGAAAATTGTTGATAGGAGATCAATAATAATGTAAACTTAATCATGTAGTGCTAGCATAGTAACCTGAGCACCCCATGACAATGTACATCAGGAAATTGATGATGATGAGTTCTATGTGAAATCTTGTCATATGCTTTTGCAAAGCCTATCACCAAGTGTCCATTTTCCTTATCCAACTCCAATGTCACTTGATTATAAAAAGTAAACAAATTATTAAGGCAAGACCTACCCTTCACAAAACCATGTTGTCCCTTATAGAGCATTGTATTTCTGTCCACCCAGTCCTGAATTCTGTCTTTCTCCAATACCTTAAACATCCCTCTTGAGCTGCTGATTGGCCTATAATTTGCTGCTTCTGGCTTGAAGCCTCTTTGCATTGGGACTATTTTGCCTATTTCAACTCCATTGGCATCTTCCTACTGAGGCTTAAATTAAACTGCTTGATAAGATGATTATAATTCCCTTGCATATTCTTGTAATATACAGGCTGATATGCCATCTAATCCCATGGCCATGTTCGTTCTGCAATATTTTAAGCAGCTTCATTTCTTCAACTTTATTTCTTATCAGGCAGTTTCACCATCTAGATGGTACACCTTGCAAAATTATCACTCAATAATTCAATAATTTTGTTTGATTCTGTTACTCCCTACTATGAGCACTTTTTAAAGTCATCCTTCCATAGTCATTCCTCCTTTTAGCAAAACAACTCTTTAGGGATTTTGGCCTCATCAGCTAGCTTTCTGTCATAATTAGCTTTGGCCTTCCCTTACCAGTCACCCTTCTTGCCTGTGCCTTGTACTGCTTGTGAACGTACTGATCACTTTATTCTTTATAATCTGTCCACAACCATTTCTTTCTGTGTTACTCCTGCTTAATGAAGCTATTTATCCTTCTGATTGTAGGATAAATTTCAAATGTTACTTTCTTCATCCTTTCCTTTAGTGTTACACAGGGATCAGCATTCATTTCAGACAAATTATAGAGACTATAACCATGTTAGAAAAGGAAATTAAAGTGATTATTTCTAACACGGTTGTAGTCTCCATAATTTGTCTGAAATGAATTACTTTTTTCAAACACCCTTGACCACTTCCTGTATACCACTAACATCTCTCCCCTCCAAATTCTTATGTCATGGCTTTCCTGAAAGTTGACTTTTGAGCTTGTCATAAGCACCTACTTTGTAATTCCACATCTATCCCTTCTTAACACCCCTACCGGCCATGATGTCTATAGATGTTCAACAAAATCTGGATATAAAACTTGGATAAGAAGTGCAATTTGGTCTCACTATTTCATCCACTACGGCCGGTAGAGAGGTTAATAGAAAATTCTTCATGTCTGGCAATCTCCTAGCTTCAGACTATGATCACTCTCTCCAAGCAGAGAGGCAGTGTAGCTAGATTGATTAATGTTAAGTTCTCTGATGCAGTGATCAGATCTAGTGCTCTTGAACCTTATGTTCCTCCATTATATGCTGCCTCAGGTAATTAATCTCTTATCAGCTGTATAATTTCTATTTCCTTCCCTGCCTATGACCATTCCTCTTCCCAATCTATGTCCCCATAGTTGAAATCCCCCATAATAATTAATCTATCTGTAATCAGCATGCTAATTTGAACAAGTAATCTCTGTTATATAGTATATCCCCCTGGACTATAGCAGTGTCCAGTTATATATTTAGTCCTGTTGACCTCTATCTCACACCAGATAGCAAAAACCCCTGTCGTGTTCCTTCTGTCCTTTCTGAAGACACTGTATCCCTTGTATTCTATTCCTATAACTACATCATTCTTGGTCAACCACTAAAGTCCAAAACTTTTCAACCTTATTTCGAATACTTCTGGCATTATTATACATAAACAACAATATCTCCTTCATCCCACAATGCCCCCCTCCCTTACATTTTGTGTTATTTAGCCCACTATAGTTAACCTTTGATTTTACATTTTGTATCATGTAATCACTCTCCAACTTACTAACCTTTAGGTTGCCTGGATCCATGCTCACCTGCATCCTCCTTAAACATTCTAGTTTCCCTGAACAACACTTTCACAAGACTCCTGACATCAAATCCATTTAAATGCAAGCAATCTACATTATATAAATCCTTCCTTCCATCAAATTCACTCCACAAACTCCACATCATTTCTCCTGCACAATCATAGCTCTCTATCATACCATGGCAACAGAGTCACGGTTTTTACTTTCTCAGTCTTCTTTTTTGCATGCACTAGCAACTCTTTTACATCTTCTCACTTACCACACTTATCACCTGTGAAATCATTTGTACCAACCAAAATAAACATCTCTATCACTTGAACTCTCTGCATCCTTACAGCATCACTGACAACTTTTATCTTAGCTCCAGCAAAACACAATTTTGTCACTCTCCTCAAGGACTCCTCATATCATTGACTCGCCATACAAAATCCAATCCTTATTTTCAAGCTTTCACTCTTTCAATGTCTTCTTTCATTTCTGTGTCATACCATCTGCCAGACATTTCTTCAACCATTCAATCTCACCTTTTGTTCTGCAAAAAACTATGTAAGTTGTGCTATCTTTTCCATTACCGTCTAGTCATTCTCTTCATTTTCTGTTGCATCATTCTTACAGTCACTCATACTGCTTGCAACACTAACTATGACAATCACATTATCACAAATTTCATCTTTTAACTTGCTGCTATCACTCTTCTTACTCTCTTCACACTTCTGACATTTGCTAACAGAAAACTTTCAACTAACATATTTCTAGTTTCCAGTTTCATTCTCCCTCCAAAAATCTCTCTTTTGCAAAGACCATAATTTTGCCCATGCTACTGCAAACATAATCATTCATGTTAAAATCACCCACCATTGTTTTGCACATTGGTGTTCCTTGATACACAATACAGTGTACAAGAAAACAAGTATTAAAACTTTAAAAATCAGAAAATTAAACATGCTACCATTACTGTTAATCACACATTCATAAATGTAATGATTCAAAAAGAATGACATTTAAGTCATTCTTTTTGAATCATTACTACTTCCAGGCAACCTAGAAACTAATTCCAAAAACAATGAAATTCACCACTTGCACTATCTTCCACCTTCTCATGGTGAATCAAAGAGACATTGTTCAAAGCGTTCTATGAAGTAAGCAATGGTTGTAGAAATACTGCCCATGTTCCTTTAATCTGTTGATAAAATTTGTTTTGAAAGCAGAAATAACAATCTTTCAAAAATTCAGTCAGCATATTCCCATCCCATTTAAGTGCCATCTCCTATCTAGGAGGTCGACTACCATGATGTGACTTGGTTAACTATGGGTGTTATGACATTTGGTGCAATCCTCTCTCTACCACATATTGTTGTAAGTATTCATGACTGTAAATCATTGTGTGTTCATGGGGGCTGGTGGGTCTATTCTGGGGGACGAAAAAACCCTCTGCCTCTGTATGATAGACTGGCTAACTCACCTTTAATCAAAAGAAACCAGATAAAGATTCCTCACATCATGGAATCGAACCGATGTCTTTCCGACCAAATGGCTTCATCTGCCGACTGAGCAACACAGGTCTAATCAGCATATAACAAAATCAAGTAGTTTAACAACATCTGATGGAAATTCTTATTGGAGTAATTCAGTAGTGTCTGATAAAAGAATATTAGTAAACAAAGACACAATATCTAAACTGATCATAACATTGCAAGGGCTTAAATAAAGATCACAAATTTTGTTTTTAAAATCCAAAGTTTATTTAATATACGTTTGAAGATCTTCTGCTATAAGTAGAATGTAAATTAGATAAGTATTTAGATAACTTATAAATGGGACATCCTATACAGTCAACAATTTGTCTTAATGGAATACCAGGTTTATGAACTTTACATTAACCATATACTCTAGGTGTGTTTCTCAAACTTCAGATATCTGTGTATCCCTTCTTAAATTTTCATTATTACCAAGTACTCCCTAATTAATTAAAAAATAAATTCATTAATTAATTAAAATTACTTTAAAATATTAAAATTAAATATCTGTTTTATTTGAATTTATATGTTCATGTAAACAAAAAATATGATTTATTTTTAAATTTTGGTTCTCTAGAGATGTCAGATGACACACTCTTATCAATTTCGTTTGATCCAGATGCAATATCAACGTTTTCTTGTTGCTTACAGTTACTCGTATTTGCTATATTGCTCTCTTTTGGGGGTTTTATAAATCCAATTCTTTAACCAATGATCCATACGCAAGAATTTGAAAGCTAAAAAAAATACTGTATTTACTCGAATATAACTCCAACTTTTTTCCAAAAATTAAAGCTAAAAAATCGTGTTGTGAGATACTTATGGGAATTTTTGGAAACTAAAGTTTTCAGAAATGGTGCAACTTACCAAGAAGCTGTAGAAAGTATTTTACCTTGGGTATAATAAATGTTAAAGATACCAAGCTATTTTAAACCTGGTTTTACTTCATTTCCCAAGTAAGCAAACAGACAAACAAGTCAAGTTTGCACCTGCAAGTGTTGCAAGTCTAGCTGACCCTGCATATAATGCAAGACCAAGGCAACTCATGGTAAAAGTAGAATAAGCTCTGATCACTAATCTTAATATTTACCCTTAATGCAAAGCACATCTCCTGGAGGAGATGTATGATGCTTTGTATTAAAGGCAAGGGGCCACTACCCTGACGGTTTCGACCTTTATTGAGGTCTCATCAGTGGGAGCCAGGCTAGAAATACTAAGATTTTAGTAATACAGAGCTTATAAGTATTTTACCAGAATTTTTGCAACACTTGCAGGCGCAGACTTGACTTGTTTGTCTGTTTGCTTACTTGGGAAATGGAGTAAAACCAGGTTTAAAATAGCTTGGTATCTTACCAAGAAGCTCCTACTCGCTATCACTACTTTTGACATCGAGAACAGTTTCTTTGTGTGCATCATCAAAGTCATCTACCCAAATAGCATCATCTTCTTTCCCATTATTTCAAGCAAAAATTACCAGTACTTTACGAGACTTGAGATACATAGAGCAGTGAAGAACTGCATATGATTGGTGCGGTATTAACAAAAGAGTGCGTGAACCAAAGACAAATTAGCATTTCAACAGTTGAGTTGAAATACTAATTCCCATCAACCGAATTCCATAATATCTGAAACACATTCACTATATATTTCTTAGTTTTAACACGTTAATGACGGGTGGTGTCAAGCAAAACCATATGTTCCACCGTCATCTTAAGGGTGTATCATCTCCAGTTTCTGTTGGAGAGGGGATGTGATTCATTAGTTAGTGCCGTTTTATCCCGGTTGTCTCTAATTGCACTGTTTGTTGAAAAATATGACTCCTTTAATTATGCATAGTCAAAAATAGCCACGTATCCCCTAACGACCTTTCGTGTACCCCCGGGGGGTATGCGTACCACACTTTGAGAAACACTGCTCTAGGTGGATGAGCATAGAAGGTTTCTTTTGTTTTCTTTGTTTCTTAATCCCCAAATAGAAACATTATCAATAAGAGAGTTAAGTCTGTTCATCTGGCTACTTGTAGGATCTGATGTGAGGGGCCTATGAACAGAATAGTCTCAAAGTAATGATATAATTGTTGTTCCTCAATGAATTCAGATCTTTAAATTCAGGAAAAGAAAAATGAAGGTGAAAAGAATTTTTGCACATTCGAACTGAATCCTGTTAGCTGTTTTACGATGAAAGTATCAAAGGCTTCTATCTATGCTACAATAAAAAAATCTATAAAAGGTACCTTTTTTTGTGGGAGAAATGGGAAAGCATATCCTTTTGATAAAACAAGCTCTCTCTCTGTTGTGAACAGTTAGATATGTTGATGGCAAATTTATTTGTGACACGCATAACATCACAAGCACTAATTCGTGGCTAATGAGTGAATCAAATTTGTTTTTTAAATTATCATGATTTGAAGTAAAAATACATCGTTTATGAAATTGATGAAATGCATAGAATAATAGTAAATTATAATGAATTTAGTTTAATCCTTTATCCAAGTGTAAGCAAACAAAGTTTATGCCTGAAGTATCCTCTGGACTGAGGCAACTCGTAGTAAAGGTGGACCAAGCTCTCATCCCTTGTCTCAGTATCTCCCATAATGCAAAGCAAAGCACATCTAAAACTGCTGATTTAGATGTGCTTTGGATTTAGGAGCAATGAGAGCATGTATAATGCTATGCACTAAGGGAAGGACCACTACCCAGACCGGTTTCGACCCTTATTGAGGTCTCGTCAGTGGGAGCCCGACCCAGAAGAGGTGATACTAAGGCAGAAGTAATGGGTAGGTCATATTTACTTCATACGAGTTGCCAAAAGGTGTATCATCTTATTATTAAATTACTCTGAATTTAGAGAAAGATGTTGGAAGTTTATTTTCCACTTGGTTAGATTATAATAAATTTAGTTTAATCCTTTATCCAAGTGTATAATGCATAGCATTATACATGTCCACAAGGAGATGTACTTTGCATTATGGGAGATACTGAGACAAGGAGTGATGAAAGCTTGGTCCACTTTTACTACGAGTTGCCTCAGTCCTGAAGATACTTCAGGTGCAAATTTTGTTTGCTTACACTTGGATAAAGGATTAAACTAAATTTATTATAGTCTAACCAAGTGAAAAATAACTTCCAATAATATTAAAAAATTCAACCACTAAAACAGATCCTCTGGCATTCTTGTTAGAAATTGATTTCCTTATTTAAGACCAATTAAGCAACATAACATTGGTCCTAACTGGTCTTAAATAAGGAAATCAGCAGTTTTAGCAGATTTATTTTTATTAATACTCTGTCTCATCAATTTTGCACTGACATGTTTTAAACTAAAATCGTGAAAATTTAAAAAGAAAAATTTGATTCACTCATAAGCTACATTAGGATCAGTGCTCATGGAGCTGTGTGTGTGTCACAGATAAACTTGTCATCAATATATCTGGCTGTCTGCTACAGATTGAGCTTATTGTTTAATCAAAAGGATATGGCTTTGCCATTTCTCAAAAAAAAAAGGTTAAAAGATCTCTTATGGGGTTTTTTCACAGCATAGAAGAAGCCTTTGATCCTTTCCTCTTAAAACCACTAACAGGATTCAGTTCTTTGCAAAAATTGTTTGATACTAAACCTTCTCATCCTAATCTTGATTTTTCTGAATTCGTTGAAGAACAATTTTATTATTGCTGAAGTGTTTTTTTTTTTTTTTTACTGAATAATTTAAGGAAATTACAACGTCAACTAGGATATATATTAAAATAAATTTTAATGTATTTCAGTATTTCGGCAACGTCACATTGCCATTTTCAAGAAACTTAAGAAAAAGACGTGCAAGCAGGCGCAACAAACAGTAAGTGAGGAAGAAGCAGGAAGCTATTATTTCTCCTAAAGTCCTGATGGTGTCCCCTAGCAGGCAATGTTGGTATTCTTGGGTGATTGGGCTGAAGGTCTTCTGATGTAGGTTTCCCAAATTTGAGGCAGTCTCATGCAGCCAAATTTGTTGAGGTTTGGATTGTTTCTTAGGGCTGAAGCTGATTCCATGAAAAGCCTTTCATATTTGTATTTACTACGGTGTATTATCGTGGCTTTCTTCCACCATATTCTATGGCAGGTATCCAGCGCATGGTCAGCAAGTAGCTGTATTGGTGAAATCGGATGTAGTCCTTGTTCTGAAATTCTGATATTTGCTGTCTCTTGCCTGTTTTGCCAAAGTAAGACAGCTTACAGCTGCAAGGGACCTGGTATACACCAGGTAGGTCTTGGGGGGGGGGATTGGTCTTTAGTAGAGCGGATAAGGGATACCAATTTTTTATATGGTCTGTAACGAGAAGTTAAGTCATGTTTTTTTAGGATTTTTGTAATTTTTTCTGAGGTGCCTCGGATATAGGGTATGGTGATGGATTTAGAGTAATCCTTGTTGTGAGGGAGGTTGTGGTTTATGGTTACAATATATTTTGAATTTTTTTTGGGGGGTGGGGGGTAGCCATTGGCTGAGAAAGTGTTGAGAATGTGGTTTAGTTCTGTGGTTAGGGCATTGTCATTTGAACAGATAAGTTTAGCCCTGTTGTGTAGTGTCTTAATGACTCCATATTGTTGTGAGGAAGTGTGGTGGGATTGTTGGTGAATGTATCTGCCTGTATGGGTGGGTTTTCTATAGACTGAGAAAACCAAGGTTCCATCAGGCTGGCAGGTGACTAGTGTGTCTAAGAAAAGAAGGCAGTTGTTTTTTTCTTCTTCCAGGATGAATTTGATTCTGGGGTGTTGGTTGTTTAAGTGTGTTAGGAAGGAGAGGAGTGCATCAGAACCATGTGGCCAAATAGCGAACACATCATCAACATAGCGAAGCCAAATGGTTGGTTTTTGTGGGGCAGAGTTTAAGGCTTTTTCTTCAAAAGTCTCCATATGAAAGTTGGCAAAGGGTGGGGAGAGTGGAGAACCCATGGCTGTCCCCCCTCTATTTGTTTGTAGAATTTTCCTTGCCAAACAAAATAGCCTGAGTTCATTGTGAACTGAAATAGGGCTGTGATATCAGGAGGAAATTTAGCTTGGATTAGCTCTAAGGATTCTTTGAGTGGGACATTTGTGAATAAGGAGGAGACATCAAAACTGACCATTATGTCACTGTGTTTGAGTGTAAGGTTTTCTATGCTGGCTTTGAAGTGGGCTGAGTTTTTTTTATGTGTGAAAGAGTTTTGGCCAAATGTGTTAGCTAGTTTGTATGTGGGGAAATCAATGCCATCCACTATGGGATGTAATGGCACATTTTCCTTATGTATTTTTGGGAGTCCATCAATACGGGGGGGGGGGGGGTATGGAGTTAAATGGTTTTAATTTGTTAGTGATTTCCACAGGTCAAGAACTGATCTTCTTAAGGAGCCTGTGGAGTTTTCTAATTTGTGAGTTGGTGGGATTGTACTCGATAGGGAGGTAAGTAGCCCGATCTGACAATAGAGCTTTTAGCTTACCTGTGTAATCCTTTTGGTTAAGCAATACTGTGGTGTTCCCTTTATCAGCTTTGGTGATTATTATTTTCTTGTTTTTCTTTAATTCTAGTAGAGATTTAATTTCCTTACTGGGCATGTTGGCTTTTGGTGGTTTAGCTTTGGTCAGAACACAAGCCACATCCAGTCTAATATCGTTGGCGACGTGGTTTGGAAGGTGTCATATCCCGCGTTCAATTCGTATCATACTATCTTCAGCAGGTATTCTTCTGGGCACAATGGCGAAGTTGTGGCAACGTGCGAGGGCATTGAGTGCTTCAGGTTTCACACTCAGTGACGAAAGGTTGACTACCGTCTCAGTAGGAAGTTGTATTATACAACTTCCTACCGTTGTTGGTATTAGACAACATCTCGTGCACAGTAGCAGCAGAGAAAGAATTTAAAAAAGTAAGAGAGCAACACATCAAAAAATTTGAAAATTTAAAAAAGAACCCAATCTCGAAACCACAACTTCCTACCTAAACGGTAGGAAGCACACTAAATAGAATAGCAATTATGTTTTTTGAACCAAGTCAATAGTTAACAGCTAAGAGCAGTTTATGTGATAGATGCATCGTGTTTATGTACATTCCATATGATTCAGGTAGGTCATAGACATTTAAGCTGTATTTCTGTTCCAGAAATACAGCTTAAATCTCCTAGCCAGAAAAAAGTTCTCACCTAAGGCATATGAAGATATTTATATAAAGTGTTGCTCTACTTTATATAAATAGTTATAGGTGATGTTAAAAACAACTTAAATGTTGACAAAACAAAGTAATATATTCTTTAATTCTCACTGTACTTTACACACAATTATATTGAAGTTGGCTTTCCTTTAAGGCAGGCTTAAAATGTACACCACAACACAGCTCATCACAATTCAATTTGTGTTTTCTTTCATTTATTGTTCATAATAAAGGATGAATGTATATAAATTATCCATGAACAATAATTTAGCAAGGAAGACAAAATTCACAGAAACAAGAAAGTAGATGGCACTTGATGTGGAGCCAGACTCACTTTTCACAGTGTGCTCAGTCAGATAATCTGGTCATTGACTGGATTGGCAAGATAATTGTATTTTTTTAAAACAGGATTAAAAAGAATGTGTTATGTAAAGTTTTCATGCATTTAATTACACTAAACTAATTCATGTTGTAGCTATGAAAATTAGCTTAGGTATTCTGTACACCCCTTGCGGTTACATCTCAGGAATTTGATGATAATACTATATTGCAATACTATATTAAGTTTTGTCGATTTGGAAAAGGCATACGACAAGGTGCCAAGAGAGAAGCTATTCAATACGCTGCAGTTATATGGTGTCAATGGGGCATTATATCAAGCAATACTTAGTCTTTATTTGAGTTGTAAGTCAGCAGTTAGAATTGAAGGAAGTACAGGAAGATGGTTTAATGTTAAATCTGGTGTGAGACAAGGATGTACATTATCCCCTCTGTTATTCATTATCTATATGGATCACATTATGAAGGAATGTGGTATTAAACCTGATATCAAAATTGGAGATGTTAATGTCAGCTCTTTGCTTTATGCGGATGATGTTATACTTCTAAATAAATCCGCTACAAGTCTGCAAGATTCTCTGACTAAATTGAATAGCTGTTGTAATAGATATGGTATGAAGGTCAGCAATAAAAAGACAAAGACAATGAAAATAGGCAGAATCATTGAAAATGTCAACTGTGTTGTGAATGGAGAACCTGTGGAACAAGTAAAACATTTCAGCTACTTAGGCACGATTTTTACTGAAGATGGTAAATTAAATATAGAAATAGACAACAGAATCAGCAAAGCTGGTATGGTGGGAAGTCAACTGAATAAATACATATGGAATAAGAAAGAAATTAGTCGGAACACTAAATTAGCTGTATACAAGACAGTGTTCAAACCAGTTATGGATCTGAGAGCTGGGTCAGAAGTAAAACACTTGACCAAAGACTAGAGACTGCAGATATGAGAGTCCTGAGAAAGATTAGAGGTGTGAACAGATGGCATCAATGGCAATATCATATTAAAAATGAGGATATTAGGAAAGAACTTGACATTGTCAGCATCCAGGAATGCATTAGCAGAGCTAATCTCAGGTGGTATGGTCACTTAAATAGAATGGGAGAGGAAAGATTAGCAAAACAAGTGTTCTCTGCCAGGTTGGCAGGAAAACGACCCAGAGGAAGACCAAGATATAGGTGGATTGATACAGTACAAAGTGCCTTAGACGATAGAAATATGAGATCTGATAATGTTGGAGTCTTGACAAGTAACAGACTGATTTGGAGGAAAATTGTAGATAGGAAGTTAGTAATGATGTAATTTTTTCATGTAGTACTGTCATATCCTGTACACCCATTGAGGGTACATGGCAGGAATTTGATGATGATGATGATGATGATACTATATTGCAATTGCACATCTGTTTAAGTAGTGAAGGTGTTTGAAGAATAGGATGTATAGATGTACTGCAGAATTTAATTAGATTGTGCCAATTTTAATTTTTGTGTTTATAATTAAGGTTAATTTTGTTGATGAAAATATATTGTAAAAAATACAATTAACACCTTATATTACTGAAAATTATTATTATTACAATTAGTACTATTATTTTTTTAAAAGAATATTGTCTGTGTTTTGATGGAGTCGGTGTCATGTAGTTGAAGGATTACTGTGAGCTATAGGGCAGTAGCATTTCCTCCCACATTGAGTCCTCCTTAGAGGTGTGTCACATAATAATAATAATTGCATATGCCATGCTTACTGTATATATGTGTACTCTATATACATTTAAGGTTAATATCGAACTAAAGGAATGAATTGATTTCATTAAAAATGTATCTATTGGAAATGATAACCACAATTTAATTTAAATCCGTATATGATATGAAAAACTTACATATTTTCTGTTTTCAAGTGTTGTAACTATAACACATAATGGCTGCTAATTTTTATTGCTTCATGTCTGAAATTAAAACCAGGAATGTAATGAAGTAGTGCATGCATAGAGGGAAAAGAACCTTATAATATTGCTGTGAGTGAAACGAGGAGACTTTTGGAGCTCGAAAGCGGATATTTATGAAGCCTTTCATATAGAAAGAAAAGTGTTTAAGTTGTAAATTGTCATGTTACAACAATAATGACAGAACAACTGTTGGGGATGGGAGAGAGGGCAGATATGACATGTTGAGTTTTTAATTATTATGGGGGTCAGGTGGAACAGTCTTTCATATAGAAAGAAAAATAAGTTCTGAACCTTAAAGGAAATGGAGAAAAAAAAAGTGAAGATGATTGGCTTGCTTAGGTTGTGACTTTTAGAAGAAACTGGCAAATAAAATTGCAACTGTTTGTGGTTTTAACATTTAATTCAGTATTCTTTAAAAGAGAATGTTGTAATGTTCGAATTAATGATTTCAGATCCAGAAGTTTTATTTCCAGCACTCTGAAAATAAAACTTTTCTAATGAATTTATTGGCAGTAGTGACCATGATCAAATAATTTGACAGGAAATTAGATTTTTTTTTTTTTTAAGCATCAAGTATGCAAAAAAAAAAAATAATATATTTTGAATGCATTTAGAACATGGCTGAAAATTCACTTGCCACTTGTCTCTGTTTACTCACCTGTGGCGAACAGGTGAGTGGATTTCTAGAGCCTTGGTCATAGTATTGTATAAGTCCGTGGTATTGCAATATCAGATAATTAATTTCAAAATATTTATGAAGAATGATTCCTTGAATCATTGATAAGGAAGTCATTTTCAAGATAGGGTATTGAAGCTACATTCCATTTCATTTGGTTTTCTGCAGAATTGTGCTGATTTAACTCTGTGATCTTCTACAGCATTCACTTTCCCAAATTTTACAAGTTCACCCAGTCTGTGCTATTATGCTAGAAGCGTTTATAAGGATATTATTTTTTTTTTTTAAATAATAGGATTTTCATCCCTCAAAATAGGCACACCAGCCAGAGAACATATACAGTGATTATTGAATAAATTAAGGAATTCAGAACGTAAACCGGAATATAAATTAAAATAAACTTGAATATATACTTCCTATATTTCAGCAACGTCACATTGCCATCTGAAAGAACGTTTGAAACCTGAGGCACTCGATGTTCTTACATGTGGCCACAATTTCATCATTGCTCCGAGAAAAATACTGACCGAACAAATAATGATCCAGATTGAACGCGGTATCCGCCACCTGCCAAACCACATCGCCGATAATATTAGACTGGATGTAGCCTGTGTTCTCACCAAAGCAAAACCACCAAAAACCAACATATCCAACAGTGAATACAAAGCTCTACAGGAAATGAAGAAAAACAAAGAAATAGTAATCACCAAAGCAGATAAGGGGAATGCCACCGTGGTTCTCAACCATACTGACTACACAAGTAAGCTTAATACTTTATTATTAGATCAGACTACCTACCTCCCTATTGAATATAATCCCACCAACTCAGAAATCAGAAAACTCCATAGGCTCCTTAAGAAGGTTACTTCTTGGCCTGCAGAAGTCACCAACAAATTAAAACCTTTTAACTCTATACCCCCCACCCCAGTATTTATGGATTTCCAAAAATTCATGAACAAAATGTGCCATTACGTCCCATAGTGGATGGCATTGACTCTCCCACGTACAAATTAGCCAAAGAGCTCACACACTATACTGGCAACACACCATCACACATAAAAAAAACTCAGCCCACTTCAAAGTCAGTATAGAAAACCTTACACTCCAACATACTGACATAATGGTCAGTTTTGATGTCTCCTCTCTATTCATAAATGTCCCACTCAAGGAAACCTTAGCGCTCATGCAAGCCAAATTCCCTCCCGATATCTCAGCCCTATTTCAGTTCACAAAGAACTCAGGCTATTTCGTTTGGCAGGGAAAATTCTACAAACAGATAAAGGGGACAGCCATGGGTTCACTATTCTCCCCACCCCTGGCCAACTTCTTTATGGAGACTTTGGAAGAGAAAGTCTTAAATTCTGCCCCACAAAAACCTACTATATGGCTTTGCTATGTTAATGATGTGTTCGCTATTTGGCCACATGGCTCAGATACATTCCACTCTTTAACACACTTAAACAACCAACACCCCAGAATCCAGTTCACCTGGGAAAAAGAGGATAACAACAGCCTCCCTTTCCTAGACATACTAATTACCTGCCAGCCTGATGGAACCTTGGTTTTCTCAGTTTATAGAAAACCCACCCATACAGGCAGATATATTCACCAACAATCCCCCCCCCCTCACAACAATATGGTGTTATTGAGACACTTCACAACAGGGCTAAACTAATCTGTTCGAATGACAAGGCCCTAACCACTGAACTAAATCATATCCTTAATATGTTCTCAGCCCATGGCTACACCCCAGAAAATACTAAAACCAGTTAACCACAACCCATCCACCCCTACACAATAAAGATTACTCTAAATCAATCACTATCTCCTACATCTGGGACACCTCTGAAAAAATAACCAAAATCCTAAAAAAATATGACCTGACCTCTTGTTACAAACCATATAGAAAATTGGCATCCCTTATCTGCTCCACAAAAGACCAACCACTTCCCCTAGACCTACCTGGTATTTACCAGGTCCCTTGCAGCTGTAAACTGTTCTGTTTTGGCCAAACAGGCAGGACAGCGAATATCAGAATTTCAAAACACAAGGACTACATCCGGTTTCACCATTAGTCACTCTGGGCTTGCAGACCATGCTCTGGATACTCACTGCAGAATACGTTGGAAGAAAGCCACAATAATACACCATAGCAAGTATAAATTTGAAAGACTATTCATAGAATCAGCCTCAGCCCTAACAAATGTGCTCAACCTCAAAAATTTGGATGCATGAGACTGCCCCAAATTTGGGAAATGTACATCATGAGAACTTCGGCCCAACTGCCAAGAATACCTAATATAGTCTGCTAGGGGCCACCATCATCAGGACTTTAGGAATAACAGGAGTCTCCTTTCTTCGACCTCATTTGCTGTTCTTGTGCATGTGTCTTAATCTTAAGTTCCCATGAAGATGGCAACGTGACATTACCGAAACATAGGAAGTATATATTAAAGTTTATTTTAATTTATATTCCAGTTTACATTGTGAATTCCTTAAGTTATTCAATAATCATGTACAGCCAACGTATAAGCCTTTCTAAAAGAAACATGGACAGAATATATTGGCATCATAGTTTAGTTACTTTAGCAATAATTCCAGCTAGTCATTCCGGTCTGACCCATGTAAAGTTACCACAGTAGCAAATTCCATAGACACCGGGATACTTTGAATAGACATGCATCCTTGGGAAATCTTAAAAGGCTTTAAATTTTCTATACTGATTGAGATTGACTACATCTCGGGATATCAAAATGATATATTTTGAAGTCACATAAATCATAATAGAAAAATAGTCCTTGTATCTTAATTCTTTGATGGCATCTGGTTCTGTTGCATAAGTCCTCTCGTATTGAGATTTTCTCTGTTTGGGCTTGTTCTTGTTGCTATATGGATTAGTAACAAGAATGAGCCCAAACAGAAGAAAATCTCAATACAAGAGGACTTTAGAAATGTTTAATGTAGTTCCATTTATATTTTATTTTTATTTAAAAAAAAAATAATAAACATCCCTTTTTTATTTTATTTATTTATTTTTTCCACAAGAGGTCAGGCTAGGTTAAATGATTAACGATCATTTAGATTCATCTTACTTTTCTATGCTGCACTGTCATATAGCTTGTATCTTATACATATGTATTTTTCCTGATGATGACTTCAATACAAAGATTGAAACGTCGAATGTTACTTTCCTAATGTTAAGTAATTATTCTAACACGTGTTGTGTCTCCATAAATTCTTCACTATGAATGCCGACCACCATGTAACCTTAAAAGAAAAAATTGCTCTGTTATTAATCAGGTCCCTCATTTGATCAGTTATACATTTTGATCTTCTGAAGCATTTCTGCATTGACTCACCTATATCTTGGTTTTCCTCTTAGTCTTTATCCTGACATTTTTTGTTTCAAATCCCTGTTTTACTTACTTTTCATTTCTCATTCTCTTGAAGGAACAGTTATGAACCTTGCCTCTGCTTATACATTCTTGAATACACTAATGGAAAACTAATTGCCTTTAGGAAAACTGGTGATCTTAGCTTTATATACTAAATACAGAAATAATATCCATATATTCCCTCATAGTTTGCAAACATCTATTGTTTGGCAGAAGTCAGCACATGGAGTGTCTTATTGAGGGTGAAAGTTTATACTTTCTAGAACATGCGGGTATACAACGATTATGTCATCACATTACATGACGTGTACATCAGTTGCTTTCCAGTAAGATAGCTTTATTTGCACGTTGCCATTCCACAATGAAGAAAGAAAGAGAGAATGGAGCAAACAGATATATTGATATTTTTAAAGTAAGTCAGCATTAGAATTCACACCCTACAAAATTGTCTGCTTTTCCCTTAAAAAAAAAAAAAAAAAAAAAAGGAAAGATAAATGTGGTCTTGCCCACATATTTTCTCAAACATTATAAAATGGTCATCTGCCTTGATACCTTACCTAGGAAACAGTCATTAAGGACATGGAAAGAATCTTCTGATGAGATATTGCAATCATATCCAGCAAAAGTTCATGAGTCAATCATAAAAACACATCAACAGACAAAATATGCTGTCCTCATAGCCTGAATTGCTTTTGCCATAAAATCCCAAAACAGCCATTGCAAGCACATTCATCTTAAACAGGAAGACTTAATACATGTTGTTCTGAAGTCTATGCATACATATCAATGTAATTTATCAGACTTATGGATTTATATTACACTAGTAATAATGTAAAAGCCTTGGAGAATAGTGAACGTGCTTCCACTTAATATATCAAATAATTCACTTGGCTAATCCACATAATTATTAATGGTATGTTTCGAAAAAAAAAAGAAAAAAAAAACTCAGTTTTTTTTCTTTTTCCCCAGTGTGTAATCTTCATGATGAAACTGTTAATCACCAGACAGTGAAACAAGTTTGTTTATGGTTATATTTAATTTACAAGTAGCACTGCTATTGTAGAATTATTTGTTACTTAATATCCTCATAGTTCGTTTTCGATATAGTTTGAATACTGTCTTGTATATTGCTAATTTAGCATTTTGGCAAATTTCACTTTTCTTCTATTTAAATTAATTCACCTGAATCCTATCTATAGCTTTGTTTATTTTTTAATATAGTAGATGCTCATATTCCAAGGGATCCAAGAAATGCTTGTTATAGTTCAAGGTTCACAATAGTGAATTTCAGAACACACAAACTCCAATAGTCTCTGTAGCTCAGTTGTTTAGATGAGCACTTTATTTGGAAAGACCGACCCATGTTCATATTTCATCTATGACATGGCATGACATTTTCAATCAAATGGAGAAGGATTTTTTCCCTCAAAAACTTGGGTTTTCATCCCTCAGAAGAGACAAATCCACCAGGAGAACATGCAATTTACAGAAAAAAAAAAACATTTTAGCCCATAGCTTAATATTGGCTTCTTGAAATATGGTGCCGTATCTCCCCATAAGGGACCTCATGGCCATTGTATAATCATTCACTAATTAATTCCATTCCAATGAAACAAAAAGGAGATGGCAAGAAATAGACAAAATGGCTGAAAATAAAAAATATATATAAAAAAAAAGGAAATTGTGGGAACTAAATTGAGGAACTCATGAGAAATCAGAGGGAATAGCCTTGATTACAGAATACAAAGGATCAGCAGGAATCAAACATGAAAAAGTACATATGCAAGCAAGAATAGAAGACATAAGAAAGAACTAGAAGAGTTCTTTCTTTTGTCTACCTTTTTTTTTAATTATAAAAAGTAATTATTGTATAAATACCTGAAATCTTCATATGCAGTCTGTACCATTAAAATCAAGTAACCTGAAAATAATGCAATCGGCTGACTTTATAATTGGTTTGCTGCAGTTACATAGAGGGAGAGGACACGTGTCAACTTAAGGAGAGGGGGAAAGAGTGATTTGCACAGCTTGTCATGAACCTGAACCTAATCAGACACACTCAATGATGGATGGCTAGCATAAATTGATACTGTTTCTTATAACTGTAAATTAAAAAATAGCACAATATACAGTATTTCTTTAATTCAAAGTTTTATTAAACATTATGAAGCTTGTGTGAGCAACTGCTCATTTTGTGTTTGAAAGATTTTTTTTAATCCATGAGGTAAAAGACTATTCTGATTTAAAATTTTTAATTTTTTTTAGCTAAAGGTTTGATTTTAATGGTACAGTCTTCAGATATTTAGTTCATTCTAACGATTTCAGGTAAGTGACATTAATTTACAAGTTTTAAACACTAATTCTGTCTTTTTTATAATTTTATACTGTAGTTCTTTCTTATATCTTTCATTATGGTTTGCATTTGTACTTTTTCAAGTTTTGTGTTCTTTGTTTGCCTCCTGTTGATCCTTTGTCATCAGTCATCGGCATGCAACTTACCACCATTTCTAGTGTCCTCTGTTTCCTACTATTTCTGATGATGAGAATGACATTTGCTAGGAAATTCAATTCACTGTTTGTGAAAGATTTAAGCTTTTACTCTTTTGTAATAGTGTCCTTAAAATAACAATAGCATTGGTTCTGTGTGACATAGGCCAGGAATTTTCCATAGTTCATTATACTGCACCATTTCATTATAATCGTGTTGTAAAAATAGTCATAATTAAAATTCTGAATATTTTTGCGTATTGTTTATGTTAGTATGTTTATTAGTTTTGTTTTCATAACACGCATTGTCGGCACTTGCGATGTGCCCGTTATGGAAATTGTTTTGTTAAAAGTGATATGTAAAGCAGTTAAAAATTTATGTACTTACCGGATTTGAATAGTTGTGTTATTGTGGTTTGAAATATTAAGTTTTGTGTTTTTATGAAGACATTCTCTTGTTGCTAATGGAGACAACGTGTCAGCCATTATTTATACCTAACTTCTTGCTTACCAGTTTCATGGAGTGCGCATGCTCGCCGAGAAGTTTGATGTGTGATTGACAGCTGACAAGGAAAGCGTTCAGTATCTGAGTAACGGCTGTAAACAAGAGAGCATTCGGAAGGAAATTAGAACGAAGGAAATTTCTGATGATGAGAATGACATTTGCTAGGAAATTCAATTCACTGTTTGTGAAAGATTTAAGCTTTTACTCTTTTGTAATAGTGTCCTTAAAATAACAATAGCATTGGTTCTGTGTGACATAGGCCAGGAATTTTCCATAGTTCATTATACTGCACCATTTCATTATAATCGTATTGTAAAAATAGTCATAATTAAAATTCTGAATATTTTTACGTATTGTTTATGTTAGTATGTTTATTAGTTTTGTTTTCATAACACGCATTGTTGGCACTTGCGATGTGCCCGTTATGGAAATTGTTTTGTTAAAAGTGATATGTAAAGCAGTTAAAAATTTATGTACTTACCGGATTTGAATAGTTGTGTTATTGTGGTTTGAAATATTAAGTTTTGTGTTTTTATGAAGACATTCTCTTGTTGCTAATGGAGACAACGTGTCAGCCATTATTTATACCTAACTTCTTGCTTACCAGTTTCATGGAGTGCGCATGCTCGCCGAGAAGTTTGATGTGTGATTGACAGCTGACAAGGAAAGCATTCAGTATCTGAGTAACGGCTGTAAACAAGAGAGCATTCGGAAGGAAATTAGAACGCTGGCAGATAGTTAGGTTCGGAGGAACTTAAGTTTTTTATGTGACAGTCGGAAGAAAATTAATAGTATATTCCGAAAAAGGAATCGTGGAACTGTTAAGTTTTAATGTAGAATAAGTATGTGGATAAATAAAAGAAATTATTGCTATATGCGTTTTAAACAGAATAGTGGAGGAAACACTAATTGAAAGATTTATAGGAGATTCCGAAAAGGAAATCGTAGAACTGTAAATTTCTTTAAATTGGAAGAGTTAAGACTGTCAATAAGCATTTAGTGAATAAAAGAAGAATTTGCTATTTACGTTCTAAAGGAATGTTCGAGAAAACTCTGATTAGAAAGTTTCATCTGTATTAAGGATGCCGGATCTGACTATTATTTCTACTGAAAAAAAGAGAAAGAATTAAGTTCGGAAGAGTTAATGTGTGCTACATAAGTGATGAGAAAGGATCCTGTAAAAATGAAGAATAAAGTCATATGTCTTTGGAGAAGGGCCTTGACAAAGAGAAACTGACTATGAACATTTTGTCATTTTGAAAACAAAGTGTTTAGTCTTAAGTGTAAGTTTATTTTAAAAAGGCCTTGAATCCAATTAATTTGTAGTTAGTTATGTAATATTGTTTGAAGTGTATATATATATATATATTGTTTTTGTTTTATTAAATGTGTTTATTTTGTATTTGATCTTGAGTCAGTGATCATTTGGATTCTGAAAGAAAGAGTTAAGATCATTGCACCAATTGGAGTGAACCCTTGTACATATAATAATATATAGGTACACTCGGAAATAAATTAAAAATAAATGTTAGAAAAAGAGATTGATTAAAAATCTCCTCTATATATTAAAAAATAAAACCAATTATTAACAGTGTTCACTATAGGATGCACTACTGTATCTGTTTCCAAATTTAATTTGCCATATTTGCTAAAATTTGTCCCTAAATACAGGAAATGTTTTACTTTTTATATGATATAGTTCCGTATTCAAAATGCAGTTGCTTTCTATGTTCCCACCTGCTTATGTTGCTTTATCTTTTTATTGAAGATTCCATGCCAAACTTGCTACAGTAGTTATTCAATTTAGTTAGTTCTTGTGATAGATTTATTTACGAGTATGAGATCTGTGTAAAATAAAGAACTCAGCTAAATATTTTCTATTTTGCTAGGCATAGATACCAGATGAAACTCATGTTAGAGGCTAATGGGGTGAAAACAGCACTGGAAAAGAATTAAAACCAGTATTTAATGCTTCCATTCTTTTGTCTCACTCACAGACATCTTTAGGAAGTACAATTTAAAATTGTAACACATACAAAAACAAAATATAGTGAAACTCGGTAGACATAAGTCTAGAGCCCTAACTAGGTAGGGTGCCCCTATGCATGCCAGTCAGAAGCATAGGTTGTAACATGGTATCTGTAAGAATTAATGTTTCTCATATTGGTTTTTAAGGGCAGCTGCAAATTCTTAAGTCTTTCACTTCTAAACTTGCTGTGATGGAGCATAATGGTCCCATTTGATTCTGTGTGCAGTATCCAAAGCATGGATTGCTACACTTGACTGACCATAGTCATGATAGATGTATTTTTGATGTTCTTCCATTCAAATGGTGACAGATCGCATCTGACCATAGTACACCAACTTACAGGACCTGGGAACTCTGTATTCCAGGAACTGAGAGGGGAAGGAGCTGCTCCTGGGGACTGATAAGGGGCAACTATTTCAAATGAGGCTTAAAGGCAGTGTTTTTTTAATTTATTTAATTTATTTTTTTATTTCTTTATTCTGATGGTTTTCTCAGGTGTACCTTTAGATACCTTAGTGCATAAGAAATTATTATGAATTAAAGATGCCAAGAAATTAAAATTTTGGTTTAATCCTTTATCCAAGTGTAAGTATCTTCATGATTGCTTGTATATACAGGCTAATGACTTCACATCAATTGCCTTAGTATCCCATAATGCAGAGCACACCTCTTTTCAGACATGTATAATGCTATGCATTATGAACCACTTCCCAAACCAGTTTCGACCTTTATTGAGATCTCATCAGTGGGAGCCTGACCTAGAAGAGATACTGAGGTAGAAATAATGCAGAAGTCATATATTTCTCATATACAGTAGTGAAAAGGTGTATCACCTTATTATTAAAATACTCTGGATCAGAGATAGTTCCAGATGCTGAAAGTTGTCTTTAATTCATAGTCAAACTAAGTAGGGAAAAAAAACTTTCAACATAAGGAATGGCAATAATACTTCTATAATCTTTCTGAAGAAATATTGGAGGATTAGTTAAAGGGTTAAGTATTTTGTTGAGCTATTATTTAGAAGGTGAGAAACTTCTTTGTAAGAGAAGCCTCATTAGAAACAACTCATTGGCTTTATTGGTTAGTTTTAATTTAATAATACCATATTGTTGAGGGAATGGGGGGGGTTGACTTTATCCATCCATGTGAGTAAGTTTTCTGTATACTGTAAAAGAAAGGTTACCATTAGAAAGGTGTTTGTTAAGTGAACAGTACATAAGCCACCCTATATGCAGCTGGTGGATTTTGTGGTATGCATTTTTAGTTTGACCTTAGTAGTGATTAATCAGAAAATTTCCAGGATAGATATTATTTTACAGTCATCCTTCAGCAGCTGCCTTGTTGATAGGATTGCAAGTTTCTTCTCTAGTCATTCATTGAATGTCATTATGGATGTCTTCCTCTGATCAGATTTCTTTATCACCTCTAGAGTTCCCCAGGGTTCTGTACTCCTACCCATGCTCTTCCTCCTATACATTAATGACCTCTCTCTGACTTCAATAAATTTAGTTTAATCCTTTATCCAAGTGTGTGCAAACAAAGTTTGCGCCTGAAAGTATCTTCAAGACTGGGGTAAAGTGGTACAACACCAGGCAACTCCTTGCAAAGGTGGAGCAAGCTACCAACAGTCCTATCTCAGTATCTCCCTTGTGGATATCTATAATGTTGTGCATTAGAAGAGACCTCGATAAAGGTCGAAACTAGTCTGGGTAGTGGCCCTTCCCTTAATGGCCACTACCCAGACTTGACTCAATACAGGCTTTATTGAAACCGGTATGGGTAGTGACCATTGCTTTTAATGCATAGCATCATACATCTCCATAAGGGGATGTGCTTTCCATTAAGGGAAAAACACTAAGGAAAGTGATCAGAGCTTAATCCACCTTTACCACGAGTTGCCTCAGACTTGCACTGCGTGCAGGCGCAAACTTGACTTATCTATACAAATAACTGGAGTTATTTTTATAGATAAAAACCTCTTTCTCAGTTTCCATGGATGGAAACTGAGAAAGAGGTTTAATATATATTAACTTTAAACCATGTCCCATTTTCACTGTTGTAAGCAGTTGTTGAGTATGCATTCCTTTGCCTTTACACCTTGATGTGCCATATTGTTTGTCACTAGCATATCATATGTGAGAAAAAAATTGCAATATTAATATGATTTTTGCAGCATATTATGCTTCTTGTGTATGCCTATGTTGTTTGCATTTAAACCACTAAAAACAACAAATAGTAGCTGATTTGAGAAATATGCTGCTGACATGTGCTATGTGGGATTCACCAATTAGCTCCAAGGACTCATTATGGATGGTCAACTCAGTTTGAATGCCACCTATCAAACCTTCCCTTAAATTTGTTCAAAGGTAATGCACTCATCATCAGATCAGATCATTCTACTGCCTAACTGCTTCCCAAAAGAAAAATCTAGTTTTGACACCCTTGTTAATGACATTCATACTGAGTTTCCAGGAATGATTTAATGTTCTCTCCTCCATCCCGTGAATTTAAATTCCCTATCTACCATCACTCCAAATCCCTGATCTTTGCTTTAACTACTCCATTTAAATTTATAATTCCATTATATAGATTCTTGCTACTTACAATGCGTAATTACAGTTGGCTACCATAAACTAGCATTCATTATCACTTGTTCATTATAGTCAGTCTCTTGTGATCCTCTTGTAGAAATCAGAATTGTTCCTTGTCCATCCTTCCCAAATACTTTAGTTATATATTGGTATGAATTATTGTATCATGATTATCCTATTGAATGCTTTTGCCACCTAACCATAACAGAACTGATATCAGGTGGGATGAACAAGATACATCAACCATTCCTCTTACTGAACAAGGTTCATTATTACTGCAGAATGTAGCATTCCAGTTGTTAAACTAGTGAACAACTAGATTTTTCCATCAGTTTACATGCTGGCATGTGCTCTAAAATAAATGTCTTGGAAATATGCTGCATTTTTCTCAAATTTACACACACATACATACAATAACTGACACAATATCTGGTTATTCCTAAGGAATTCAATATCTCTCTTATATTATTAAACTACGGTCTTTGCAACCAGTTACTTGATGAACTCTCAGCAAGTAATGTGTCTCATGTGACTTGCTAATAGAAATCACATCACTATTAAATTATTTAAGGAATTTACAACATATACTGGAATATTAATTAAAATAAACTTTAATAAATATCTCCTATATTTCGACAATGTCACATTGCCATCTTCATGGGAACATAAAACTATGACACGTGCATGCAGGCACTACAAAAAGCAAATGAGGCAGAAGAGAGAAAATTACTGTTGTTCCTAGAGTCCTAAAGGTGCCCCCCTAGGGGGCAATATTGGTTGTCTTGGCTGTTGGGCTGAAGTTCTCAAGATGCAAGTTTTCAAATTTAAGGCAGTTTCATGCATCCAAATTTGTTGAGATTTGGAAAGTTTTTTTAGAGCTGAGGCTGATTCCATGAACAATCTTTCATAGTTAAATTTGCTGAGGTGTATTAACGTGGCTTTCTTCCAATGTATTCTGTGGCAGGTATCCAGAGCATATTTGCAAGCCCAGAGTGACTGTACTGGATAACAGGGCAAATATACATAAATGTGTATTTCGGCAATGTCACATTGCCGAAATATAGGAGGTATTTATTCAAGTTTCTTTTAATTAATATCCCAGTATACATTGTAAATTCCTTAAATAATTTAATGGTGATGTGTTACCGACGTATGAGCCTATCTACAAGAATTACGATCATCCACAGAGATTCTATTGCATGCAAGGCCTGCTAATAGAGCAAATTAAAGCTGAAGATATCGAGACAACTAAATCATTGGACCTTCTTAAAACACTGCCAGGATAATGAGATAATCTCAAATTGTGTAAAATTAAAGCACCATTTTTCTTTGCAGAAGGCTCTCCACATTCATAACCACTCTAACTTCGCCCTACAACGAGAACAAGTTACTGCTACGCTCCTCCTGGCCGATGTAAACAAAGCTATTCGGGCGCTAGAAGAGGAGCTTTTCGACACGCTGAACCATGACCTTTGGACGATTCTCAATGACATCCCGTGTGCTTCAGCAGCAAAAGAATTTGAAACGATACGAAGTCGGCACATCAAAAAATTTGAAAAAGGACTCTACCTCCGAACCTCAACAACCACTCAACTATAATCAACCTTTTTTCTGTTACTTAGAAGCCCGAGGCACTCAATGCACTGCCACGTGGTCCCAATTTCGCCATAACTCCTAAGAAAATATCGGCTGAAGAAATAATGATTCAGATAGAACGTGGTATCTGCAACCTTCCAAACCATATCACCAACAATATCAGACTGGATGTAGCCGGGGTTCTCACCAAAGCAATACCACCAAAAACCAACCTATTCAAAGGAGAATATAAAGCTCTTAAAGAAATGAAAAAAAAAAACAAAGAAATAGTAATCACCAAAGCAGATAAGGGAAATGCCGCTGTGGTTCTCAACCAAACCAACTACACAGTTAAGCTTAATGCTTTATTGTTAGATCAGGTTACTTACCTCCCTATTGAGTATAATTCTGCCAGGTCCCAAATTAGAACACTCCAAAGGCTGCTTAAGAAGGTCACTTTTTGGTCTGTGGAAGTTACCAACAAACTAAAACCTTTTAACTCTAGATCCCCCACCAGATATATGGACTTCCAAAAATACATAAACAAAATGTGCCATTACGTCCCATAGTGGATGGCATTGATTTCCCCACATACAAATTAGCCAAACATTTAGCACAAAGCGCTCGCACATTATACTGGCAACACACCATCACACATAAAAAAAAAAAAACTCGGCCCAGTATAGAAAACCTCTCACTCCGAAATACTGACATAATGGTCAGTTTTGATGTCTCCTCCCTATTCACAAATGTCCCACTCAAGGAAACCTTAGAGCTCATCCAAGCCAAATTTCCTCCCAATATCTCAGCCCTATTTCAGTTCACAATGCTATCAGGCTATTTCGTTTAGCAAGGAAAATTCTACAAACAGATATAGGGGACAGCCATGGGTTCACCACTCTCCCCATCCCTGGCCAACTTCTTTATGGAGACTTTTGAAGCCTTAAACTCATCCCCACAAAAACTCATTGTTTGGCTTCGCTGCATTGATGTGTTCGCTATTTGGCCACATGGCTCAGATACACTCCATTCCTTCTTAACACACTTAACACATTTGATGCCACACTCCTCAGGCTTAGTTTGTTCCCGCACGGCAAGCGATTTCATGTCTCCAAGGTCACTACAAGTAATCTCGTAGCCGGCTTATCAGACAGAATTTTGTTTCATATGCCAACTACGAGTAATCTCGTATCACCCCCATCTTCAAAGTCACAACGAGTAATCTCGTAGCTGTCTTATCAGACAGAATTTTGTTTCATAGGCCAACTACGAGTAATCTCGTATCACTTCCACCTATATATTACATGCGCTGACGACAGTGTTTATTGCATCTAGTCTAGTTTTAGTTTCTAGTCTCTAAGAACTTTCAATTTCGCCATGGCCAGTAAAAGAAAACTTACTGATATAGAAGTAGAAGCTTATGCTAATATGAGCGATGATGAATTTCATGAAATATTTGGTTCTGATTCCGAAGATGATCCTACAGATGACTCTAGCGGTGACTCAGATGATGAAGAAACTTTTGAAGATGAAGTTAGCATCCAGCCAAATACATCAACATCTACTTATTATGAAAATTCAGAACAAGAGCCCCCACAACTTGACTTTGTTGAAACTGCAGGTTTTAAAATTGACACTGGAAATTTTAGTATCAAAAGGTTAGTTGAACTTTTCTTTTCGGAAGATTTTCTCACAATTTTAGTAGAACAAACCAATTTATATGCTTTACAAAATATTGAGCAAAGCCAAGCGCAGATCAAAAAAAGTCAAAGAATTTCAAACTGGAAAGCAACAGACATACCTGAAATGAAATTATTTCTTGGACTTTTACTTCATATGGGTCCTTGTAATTTACCATCTATACCGTCCTATATTTCGGCAATGTCACATTGCCATCTTCATGGAAACATACAACTATGACACGTGCATGCAGGCACTACAAAAAGCAAATGAGGCAGAAGAGAGAAAATTACTGTTGTTCCTAGAGTCCTGAAGGTGGCCCCCTAGGGGGTAATATTGGTTGTCTTGGCTGTTGGGCTGAAGTTCTCAAGATGCAAGTTTTCAAATTTAAGGCAGTCTCATGCATCCAAATTTGTTGAGATTTGGGGAAAGTTTTTTTAGAGCTGACGCTGACTCCATGAACAATCTTTCATATTTAAATCTGCTGCGATGTATTAACGTGGCTTTCTTCCAACGTATTCTGTGGCAGGTATCCAGAGCATGGTCTGCAAGCCCAAAGTGGCTGTACTGGTGAAACCGGATGTAGTCTCTGTGTTCCAAAATCCTGACATTTGTTGTCCTGCCGGTATGGCCAAAGTAGGACAGTTGACTGCTGCAAGGGACCTGGTATACCCCCAGGTAGGTCTTGGGGAAGTGGTTTGTCTTTGATGGAGCAGATAAGGGTTGCCAATTTTTATATGGTTTGTAACAAAAAAGTCAGGTCATATTTTTTTAAGATTTTAGTTAACTTTTCAGAGGTGCCCCAGATATAGGGAATGGTGATGAATTTAGTGTAATCTTTGTTATGAAGGGGGTGGAGGGGGGTTGTGGTTAACAGGTTTAATATTTTTTGGGTGTTGTAGCCATTGGCTAAGAAAGTGTTAAGGATGTGGTTTAGTTCAGCGGTAAGGGCGTTGTCATCTGAACAGATGAATTTTGCCCTGTTTTATACTGTTTTTATAACTCCATATTATTGGGAGGGGGCAGGTGGGATTGCTGATGAATGTATCTGCCTGTATAGGTGGGTTTTCTGCAAACAGAGAAAACCAAGGATTCATCATGCTGGCGAGTGATTAATGTCTAGGAAAGGGAGACTGTTGTTTTCTTCTTTTTCCAAGGTGAACTGAATTCTGGAGTTTTTGTTGTTTAACACATTTGCTGCCAACTACAAGTATACTCGTAGTTCGTATATGAGCTTCACAAGCCAACTACGAGTATACTCTTATGTCGATTTACTGACCTCCTATGCCAAACAAGAGTTAACCCTTAGTATAATTACCTTAATTTGGACCCTAGGATTCTGAATAAAGCAGAGAGCACGTCTGGGGGCTTGATAGAAGGGAAATAATTTCAACTAAAATATAATATATTATATATGTGCCTCAGAAGCCAACTACGAATATACTCGTATGTCGATTACCAACATCAACATCCTATGCCAAGCGCAAGTTAATCAGTAGTATAACACGTAATTTGTAAATTAATTTAGAACTAATAAAATCAATATGAGAATGGGGAACTGGACAATGAGACTTATTTGTGCCTATGGTCCCACAGAAGGTTCTACTAAGGTAGAAGTGGAGGAATTTTTTGAGGCTTTAGAAAAAGCAACTGACACAATGAAAAAGGAAAAGTTGGTCCTTGTTGGGGATCTAAATAGTAGAGTAGGAAATGATTGTGAGACATACAAAAATATTTTGGGAAAATTTGGAGAAAAGAGCAAAGCTAATAATAATGGCAAATATCTGTTGGATTTCTGCTCAGGACATGGACTGGTTATTACTAACACCATGTTCCAACATAAAAATGTGCACAAATTCACATGGAGAGAAGAGGCTAGGAATAAGAAAAGTCTCATTGACTATGTTATTGTTGATAGTGATGTTTTCTCCCTGGTGCAGGACACCAGAGTGTACAGAGGATTTGAAATTGGAAGTGATCACTATTTAGTCTTGAGCAGGATAAAATTGAATTTCATATTGAAAAGAATAACATGTAAGAAAGTTTTAAAGCGAATAAAAGTTGAGCAGCTCTCAGATGTGAGCTGTAGACTAAAATACACAAAGATTATTGAAAAAAAAAATAAAAGAGTTTGAGAACATGAATCAAACCTTGGCGATTCAGTGGCAAACTCTGAAGAAAACATTGATTGATTCTGCCAGAGAGGCATGTGGTGAGGTTGTCTGTAAGGATAAAAAAAAATCAGAACTTCCTGGTGGACACAGGAAGTTAAAGAGGCAGTGCAGGAAAAGAAGAAAGCATACCAAAAGTTCCTGGCAAATAAGTCAGCTTGTGCTCTTAGAGAATATAGAGACAAATGTAAGAAAGCTAAACAGTGTGTAAAACTAGCTAAACAAAAGTCATGGGAGGACTTTGGCAAGAATATAGAAAATAAATATCAAGAAGGTGGCAAAATATTCTGGAGGTTGTTGAAGAAGCTTAGGAATGGAGGAAAGAGTGCTGTAAAAGGAATTAGAGATGATAAAGGTGAAATGAAAACAGGAGAAAAAGATATCCTTGAAGTATGGAGTAATTACTTTGAAAAACTGCTAAATGAAACAAGCAGTGATGACAGCACAGTGATAAAAAACACTGACCAGGCATGCAGTCAGGAATACATATCCATACTTGAAGTAGAAAAAGCCATCAAAGGCTTGAAATGTGGAAAGGCAGCAGGAGTAGATGATATTCGACCAGAAATGCTGAAGTATGGTGGTATAAGAGTCTTACAGTGGCTGCACTGCATAGTTCAGAAAGCCTGGACAGAGGGACGAATTCCCGATGATTGGAGTAGAGCTCTCATAGTACCCATATATAAAAAGGGAAATAAAACTGAATGTGAGAATTACAGAGGTATTTCCCTACTGAGTGTTCCTGGCAAGATCTATGCAAGTATACTTGAGAAACGGTTGAGAAGAATTGTGGAAGAAAAGCTTGGTGAAGAACAAGCTGGATTCAGGCCAAATAGAGGCTGCCAGGATCAGATCTTCACTTTACGACAAATAGTCGAGAAAGCATGGGAATATAACAAAGATCTGTATTTAAGTTTTGTCGATTTGGAAAAGGCATATGACAAGGTGCCAAGAGAGAAGCTATTCAATACGCTGCAGTTATATGGTGTCAATGGGGCATTATATCAAGCAATACTTAGTCTTTATTTGAGTTGTGAGTCAGCAGTTAGAATTGAAGGAAGTACAGGAAGATGGTTTAATGTTAAATCTGGTGTGAGACAAGGATGTACATTATCCCCTCTGTTATTCATTATCTATATGGATCACATTATGAAGGAATGTGGTATTAAACCTGATATCAAAATTGGAGATGTTAATGTCAGCTCTTTGCTTTATGCGGATGATGTTATACTTCTAAATAAATCCGCTACAAGTCTGCAAGATTCTCTGACTAAATTGAATAGCTGTTGTAATAGATATGGTATGAAGGTCAGCAATAAAAAGACAAAGACAATGAAAATAGGCAGAATCATTGAAAATGTCAACTGTGTTGTGAATGGAGAACCTGTGGAACAAGTAAAACATTTCAGCTACTTAGGCACAATTTTTACTGAAGATGGTAAACTAAATATAGAAATAGACAACAGAATCAGCAAAACTGGTATCGTGGGAAGTCAATTGAATAAATTCATATGGAATAAGAAAGAAATTAGTCGGAACACTAAATTAGCTGTATACAAGACTGTGTTCAAACCAATTTTAACTTATGGATCTGAGAGCTGGGTCAGAAGTAAAACACTTGACCAAAGACTAGAGACCGCAGATATGAGAGTCCTGAGAAAGATTAGAGGCGTGAACAGATGGCATCAATGGCAATATCATATTAAAAATGAGGATATTAGGAAAGAACTTGACATTGTCAGCATCCAGGAATGCGTTAGCAGAGCTAATCTCAGATGGTATGGTCACTTAAATAGAATGGGAGAGGAAAGATTAGCAAAACAAGTGTTCTCTGCCAGGTTGGCAGGAAAACGACCCAGAGGAAGACCAAGATATAGGTGGATTGATATGGTACAAAGTGCCTTAGACGATAGAAATATAAGATCTGATAATGTTGAAGTCTTGACAAGTAACAGACTGATTTGGAGGAAAATTGTAGATAGGAAGTTAGTAATGATGTAATTTTTTCATGTAGTACTGTCATATCCTGTACACCCCTTGAGGGTACATGGCAGGAATTTGATGATGATGATGATGATGATAAAATCAATAAAAATAAAAACCAATCAATAAAATAAAATAAAAAAATTATTCAAATTAAGAATGCTACATTTTTAAAACAATTTTCCATGCACATTGGTGGTTTTTCCTGGCAAACAGGACAATAAAGTGTTTCGTGTATACACATGGCATGGCTTTGTCAGACGATTCTTTTTTTCTGTTGGTGGTAAAATTTCCAAATAATGAAAATCCCGATTCCTCCTGATATTTTCTGATGCTGTCAGCTCATCCATTCCAACAAAAACTGAGATAAATTGATCTCTAAATTTTAACGCAGTCATTGCATTTCCAGTAATCATGTTATAAAATTTATGCGCATTTTTGAATATATACCTCAAAAATGTGTATTGCCAATTTCTTTGGCCATCTAATTGTCTTTCATAAGGTGGAATAGTAAGAAAGCATTTGATCAGAAAGATCAGTGCCTGACATACCCACATCCTTAACGATATTTGATTTTAATTGAAATTTACCATTCCAAATTTGCGCTTCAACCATTTCAAATTTGTGCATATTTGAAATGGAAAGAACTTCCCTCTTATCCTTCAATTTGCTGACTAAAACAGGACCTCTTCTTTGCCAGACAAATTCCCCTTTCTTTAGTTTCTTCTGAATAACATCTGGTGGATTGTTTTCCCTATTATTTCTCAGCGTTCCACACACATGTATGTTTTTCTGTCGGTAAGAGATTCCGTCAGAGCTACAGAATTATAAAAATTGTGCGTATGCAATACATAACCCCTGTCTAAATATTCTTCCATTAAGTGGAATACAATATCATATGCGTGACCCATTTTCGCTAAAGAGGATTCAGATTTTCCTGTATAAATTTTTATTTTTATTACCAATTCATTCGATTCGCATAGTTCATAGAATTTCACGCCATATTTTTGTTTTTTATGTATTGCCGAAACGCCAGTCTACCATGCCACAACACTATTGACTCGTCAATACATAAGTTTCTGTCTGGTGTGTAGCTATTTCGTATTCCACTATTAAAATGATCTAGGACTGGTCTTAATTTGTGCAATTCATCATTAGCTGCTTGGGAATTATCTGCGAAATGCAAATGACGCAATAAAATTTGAAATCGATTTTGGCTCATTTTAGAGTGCCAAAATGGCAAATTTTAAAGTTGATTCACTAATTAATTTTTCCCCCTTTTACAGTTGGCTGTACCATCATTGTTGGAGTTACTGTTGTTATCCCATTCTCAATGATCATTATTGGTAAGTGTAGTATTTGTATATGGATAATAGTACCCAAGATAAATTTTGAGAAATGATCAGTCTAATGCTGGACTCTTTAGAACCATTATAAGTTACATGTACAGTATATACAGTTTATATAGGCAGCTCTGTATGTTATACAGAGCTGCCTATATAAACTGCTATACAACAAATAGCACTGTTAATGGATAGTGCATAAAAATCATGTTAGTATTGTTATAATGGTAGACAGAATGTTTTTTATGATAATGGTTTGCTTTCCCTTCCACCACCCACCACCAAAAAAAATTAAACAAAATTGAGCCTAAGGTAAATAATACCTTAAAAAAATCTCTTTCAGACTTCAATGTAGTATAGGAGAACCACTTCACTATACATCTTTCATGTCTTGTGACTTCAGTGCTGACCATTGATAGTAATTGTATAGCTTGAGACATGTTTTTGTAAAAGCAATTGATCATCTCATCATCCTTGAGGAATGAATACTAATCTGCCTGAACATCAGTATAGTGCTAGCCAATCAACTTTTTTTTTCCAGATGGGCATACTGTTTCAGGTCAATACTGCTGCAGTTTTCATATGTAATGATCAGTATTCTATCATTAATAGAATAATTAAACTACATTAAACCTGTGAATTCACAGGTTTAATTCACATGATATGCAGTGGACATTCTGTCTACTGCATATCATGTGTTCACATTCTTCCTAAACAAACTGTTCACACTCTTCTTAAACAAATACTGGTTTTAGATAATCCATTAAGATTAAAGGCAGATGGCAATGAGGGAAGAAAAGATAGTTCAGTAGATTAAAGTTGGATGGTGTATGTGTAGACATTGGCCACTGATGTGTAGCAGTATGGTTGAACAAACTGACATATATAAAATATCCATAGAAGGGGCATATTTCTAACATGACCCTCCTATGGGTATTTTATGTATGGCAGTTCTCTCTCTCTGGCAGTGGTTGAATTAAGTTTATAAGGTCACCAGTTCCCCAGAGGATAGTGTAACCACCTTAACTTAAATCAACCTATAATTTAATTCCCTATAATGCAAAAATATATTAATATTAACCCAGCACTGGTGAAGTGAGAAAATTTAACAAAAGTGGTAAGGCAGGATTCCACAGACCCACCCAAATAATGTAGTGTTGTTAAATTTGAGATTTTTGTAAACTTCAAAAGAGAATTTACTTGATCACAATTTAACAAGTAGAAACTTTAATAAGAAAATCATGCTTGCATCTAAGTATAAAATGAAATAAATATATTGAAAAGAATAATTCTTAACTCGTATAAGAACATTGATTAATTGTATAATATTAGAAAAATGAGATAATTAATTTACGCTATTCTTATAACTAAAATTCTTATTTAGTTATAAGAATTTTGCATGTAAAAGGCTTGCTTGTTATACACTTGAAACAAGAGATTGTAAGTTATGCTAATTCTTAGAAAAAATGGGTGAGCTGATAGTTTGATAAAGCTGACTCATAGGGTTATCTAGAACCGAAGTAAAGTCCAAGATCACGGTTCCCGATTTAGACCCTGCTGCGGGTCAGGCGCGTGCACATGGCCCACCAAAGATGGAAAGTTCAGCAGGGAGACACCACCCTGACACGTTACGAGAAATGTATCCTAATATTGGGGGGGAGAAGAAAATTAATTGCAGGAGATGCTGGTAGGGTCATAATATAAAAGGGTTAGGAACCCCCCACAAGGTCTTTTGCCAGTTTTCTTTTGGAGGTTACCTTATGCAGTTTCCTGAGTGACGGTCAGGAGTCCCCTCCATCCATCACAACATGGAATATTAGTAAATGGGATTTAGGTCCTGTTTTCCTACCATCAAGAAAAAGGACGTCACATGGTCGTGAAGAAAGGTATTTACCGCATACTAAGCCAACCTTATCAGTGGAAATCGTAGATATCCTCATGGTGAATCTGATGACTGCAGAACTGCAGATAGAACATGTTTCCTTAGAAGAAGTCTGATATATGCTGCAACCGAGATGGCCCTCATGTTCCGAAGCACCCCAAATATGTCCCACTACAGAAGATTTTCTACAGGAATCGCAGACAAGTGATGTCTAGTAGAAGAGTTTCATCAAATGGTATCGTGAAAAGTTTTATGTTAATTCTGTTAATTTAATATGGCTGTAATTGTAATTCGTATTACTAAGCAATTAAAGAACTTGAATGAGAGTTGAACTGGGACTTTAGCTCATTTAATAGTATCGAGAAAGAGGGAACTTGTTTATCAGTATTACTGAACGAGCGATGGTGTGTATAGATACTGGTATATGTAATTTACCCTTATCTGAGAAAGGTCAAGAGAATTGAAAGTGGCGTTCATTGTAGTAACGGAATTGTTAAGCCCACATAACTCTTGTAAATTCATGTGTGTAATCCAATTGTGTCTAATTGAATTATTGTGCTTAAGCGGGTGAAAGATTTAAGCCAACTTACTCATTGACTGGAAAGCCCCTTTATATTGTGTGTGTAGAGTCCTTTGTGGAGGCATAACAGTTTATCCCACGTGCTAGTGTGAAATTCTCAAATTTTGTATTTTGCTTATCTTATTAACATTGTATCATCTTAGTACTGAATTGTAGATTTTTAGAATTTAATGTCCTGTATTGTATTTATGAGTTTAATAAACTTTTGCTTATCAAATATTCAGTTGTCTGAAATTGTTATTCAGTGCACCGCTTGTTATAACGTACAAACCTAGGCGCAGGGTGGGGGAGAGAAAAGTTAAGTTACGAGATCAAGGTTACAACTGCAAGACTTATTTAGGATTTTGCTTCTTGTTTTAAATTTCTTTAAAAACTAAATATCCTAAATGGTGCAGGTTAAAAAAATATATCATCATCATACGTATCAAGGATTTAGGACTATTATGGCCTGTTCCGGCCGTAGAAGTCATCGTTGAATCGTTTAAGAGGACGTCCTGGTTTTCTTTTTCCTAATGGCTTGTTTTGGTAATTTTTCTGTTTTCATTCTTTGAACGTGTTCCATCCATCTATGTTTATATTTTTTAATTTTTTCAATTACTGGTTCTTGGTTTAATTCTTTCATAATATCTTCGTTTCTTTTGTGATCAAATAGGGTATACTTTGCAGTTTTTCTCATAAACTTCATTTCTGCTGTTGTTAATCTTTGTCTTTTTGTTTTATTGTCCAGATTTCGCTTCCATACATTAAGACTAGTAGGGCTAATGTATTGTATACTTTTAGCCTGGTTTGTTTTTGAACTAGGTTTGGTTTAAATATAGAGTTAATTTCTCCTGTTATTTTTAAATATTTTGCAATTTTTATGTTTATATCATTTTCATAAGTGATCATACATCCTAGGTAGTTAAATGAATTCACCTGTTCTAAGATCTTGTTATCTAATACTATTTTAGTTCTTGCTGGATCTTGTCCTTTAAAGGCCATAGTTTTTGATTTTTCCGTTGATATTATCATACCATAATCTTTGGATATCTCATTTAGATTTAAAATAGCTTTCTGTAAGTTATCTTCAGAATTTGTAATTATTATTTGGTCGTCTGCAAAGAGGAGAGTGTTTAAGTTAACTGTAGGTGAAAGTTTAATTCCTTGATGTAAATTTTTACTCCATTTTATTATTATTTCATTTAAATAGATATTAAAAAGAGTTGCTGAGAGGGGACATCCCTGTCGGACCCCTTGGTTTATCTCTCTTGTATATGATAGCTCATGATTTAATCTTATTTGTATTTGATTATTTTCATATATACTTGTGACAGCTTTTAGGATATTATTTGGTATTTGTCTTTCTTTTAGGTGGGGAGGTGGCGCTAGTGTCCTTGGTAAATGTGGCGGTCGAGTTTAGCTAGTCTAGAAAACGTATTTTTAAAGTTAAATATAGTGTGGCTTTTTGTCACAAATTGTGCTAAAATTGTGCATCGGTTAGAAACAAGTGTCCTTCAGTGGTATTATTGTTTAGAACTGTGGTGTATATATTGTGTTTTCACTGCCGTTTGTATCACTATATCAACGTGTAAAGATGGCGTCCAACAAGAAACGTACGTCAGCAGCGTGCAGGACTTCTACTACTACACGAAAGGCTGGCTCAGCGTTAGATTTTTCGCAATGGATGCGTTGCGGAAACTGCTACATGTATGCACCGAAAAATGTGAAGGATCTGTGGTCGGTCTGGCAAAATGAAAAGAAAGAAAATGTCGACGTATGTGAGAAGTGTCGGGATAGGCTGGAGCGTTTAGGAATGGAAGCTGACATCGGGACCGTAGCGGAAGAACTTCGGCGGGAGTTTATGAAAATGAAAAATGACCTTCATCTTCTTCATGAGGAAGTGGAAGTGATCGGTAAGGAGATACTGGAAGTTAAAGCTGAGTTTAATGTGTTAAACAGAGAAATTAGGACTATAGAGATTACATTAGCTGAAGTAACTAGAACAGGATTACATATGGGTGAGTCTTTGGTGAATGATTCAGTAATAAATAGTATGGGAGTGATTGGGAGTCAACATAATAAAACCACAAGTGGCCAAGAAGAAATGAGATGTAGTGAGAGTGGGGGGGGTAAGTAATAGAGAGTTGAGTAATGAAGCTGGGAGAGTCATGCTGAATAGTGTAGAGAATGAGTCCATGAGTGTGAACTTGAATGAAGTTAATAGTGGTAAAATATATGGTGATTCTATGATTAAGGGTATGGAGAGTGGTATGCATGAGGAGTGCTTGGCTGATGGTACAATAGAAAGAGTGGCTTTAGCAATAAAGAGAGGGCATGAAACAGACAAGATGATAGTTATGGTGGGTACGAATGACCTGAGAGGTAGTATAAATCGGGTAGGAAAAGATTTAAGAACATTATTAGATATTGTGAAGAGGAAAAGTGTCAATGGGAGAATAGTGTGTGTGCTGCCTCGTTTTGACAATTACGAGTTAAGTAGACGAGCAATGATAATGAATGATATGATTGCAAGAATGTGCAGAAAAAGAGGTCTGGAGTTTGTTGATGTTTGGAGTGTGTTTGAAGGAAAAAGGCAGTTGTATGCTAGAGATGGACTGCATCTTAACATGGAAGGACATAAGAGATTGAAGAAGTTATTGTTTTCTGAACAGGTTGAAGTTATTGGGCAGGGAAACTAATATTGAAAAGGTTGAGTGTAAGAGAGAGAAACTTTAGCACTGATTGTGTATTTATTGATCCTTATAGGCAGAATAAATTGCAGAAGAGAGGGGAAAAAAATCGGCATAGGACTACGGTAGTTAGTGACTTATATATCAGTTCTAAAGCCGGTACAAGATCTAGAGGGAATCTACAATTTTTGTATACCAATGCTAGAAGCATTAGAAATAAGAGAGAAGAATTTTTGGCATTAGTCAGTGAAATCTCACCAAAAGTTGTAGGCATTAGTGAAACTTGGCTGTCAGCAGAAGATGTGGTCACTGGAATTGAATGTGATGGGTACAGTATTTTCAGGGAGGATAGAGAAGATAGAACAGGAGGAGGAGTACTGTTGATGATAGCTGATGTGTTGCAGCCAAAGAAAGTAGTATATCATGATGATAGACATGTGAATGAGAGTTCATTTGAGGCAGTCTGGTGCGAAATAGTGACCAACGCAACCAAATATACAGTTGGATGCTGCTATAGGCCAGGGAGTACAGGGGGAGATATTGAATTCATGCATCAGCAACTTAGTGCAATGAGTGAAGGCTTAGTGATTATTATGGGGGATTTTAATTATGGTGATATCAATTGGAAGGAGGAAATATCACGTAGCAAAAAGGAAATGCAGTTCATACATCTGCTACGAGATAATTACTTGAAACAGCACGTAACTGAAGGGACACGTGGTGTGAGAGTGTTGGACCTGGTTATTGGTTCAGAGGTTATATGCATAAGTAAGGTGACCTCGTTACCTCCAGTTGGTGAAAGCGATCATGTGGTATTGACTTGGGAGGTTGCAAAATCTGTGGATTTTTCTATTAAGAAGGGGTATGTACGAAACTACAGGTTAGGCAATTATAACAAGCTTCGGAGTGAGCTTGCAGCCATCCCATGGCAGAACATATTGCAAGGGAAAGATGTTAGCAGTGCTTGGGATAAAATCAGCGGGTATCTGAGGAAAGCAATATCAGATTGTGTCCCCATGGTCAGGAGGTCAAACAAGGCAGGCATTAGATGGATGAGCAGTAGTATCAAGCTTGAACTACAAAAAAAGAAAATGTTATGGAGAATTTACAAGGAGAAGGGCGATCAGGACACCCATGAGCAGTACAAGGCTCAAGCTAGGAAGGTTACCAGCATAGTAAGAAAAGCTAAATCAGATTATGAGAAGACCTTAGCCAAAGAGATCAAGGGTAATCCCAAAGAGTTCTTCCGCTATGTGGCAAGTAAGAGGAAGAATGACTTCGGAAGGATAACCTTAGTGGGTTCTGATGGTATTGAGGTGACAAAATCAGATGTAATAGTCGAGTTACTGAGTGATCACTTCTCAAAACTCTATCACCCAAGTGAGGATATCTCTATACCTATAGCAATACCTAATGTGAGAATTGAAGCTAAAGAATCAGAGGTATTAAATATATTGCGAAACTTAAATGCAAACACTGCGGTAGGCTTAGATGGAATATCAGCTCGGGTGTTGCGTGAATGTGCAAATGAATTGTCAACCCCTCTTACCTGGATATTTAATTTAAGTTTGAACTCTGGTATGGTCCCTAGGGAGTGGAAGTTAGGCAAAGTGGTTCCTTTGCATAAGGGTGGCTCTAAAACTGCAGTATTGAATTACAGACCAATCACCATCTCAGGAGTAGTGGTAAAAGTATTGGAAAAGTTGGTTAAAGACAAAATTCAAGAAAGGGTGGATCAGGATATGATACTCTATACAGGCCAACATGGTTTTGTTAAAGGTAGATCCTGCCTTAGCAATCTATTAACTATCCATAATAGAATAACATCAGAGTTGGACAAAGGAACTGGCTACACAGTGGTACTTCTGGATTTTGCTAAAGCTTTTGACAGGATACCCCATAGAACACTGTTACGCAAATTGGAGCAGATGGGAATGGATATTAAATTGGTGATATGGATAGGAGAATGGCTCAGGGAGAGATACCATAAGGTGGTGTATGGAGGAGCCGAGTCCAGAATGAGGCAGGTGACCAGTGGTGTGCCTCAGGGCTCTGTGCTTGGGCCAATGTTGTTTAATTTGTATATAAATGATATAGGAAACGGCTTAAAGGGAGATATTCAGTTGTTTGCTGATGATGCAAAGTTGTGTAGTGCAATAAAAAATCAAGCTGATGTTGAAAGTTTGCAGGAGGATTTAAATAAGCTGGTAAAATGGGCAAAAGAAAATGGATGTCAGTTCAATGTGGAAAAGTGTAAAGTCTTGCATTTTGGGATTAAAAGATTACCAGCTGTGTACTACATAGATGGAAAGGTACTCCAAGAGATTGATGAGGCTAGGGACTTAGGGGTATTGGTAGATAAGGAGATGAAGTTCAGAGGACACATTGCTAAGGTGTCCAAGATTGCACATAGGATTACTTGGTTGTTGAGGAACACACTGACATCCAGAGATAAAGAGGTTATTATTCCCCTTTATAAAGCATTGATACTTCCACATTTGGATTACTGTGCTCAGGTCTGGTCACCTGGATTCCTTGGAGATGAGGAGGCTGTGGAGAGGGTTCAGAGAAGAGTGACCAAGTTGGTGAGTGATATAAAAAATGCTCCCTACATTGATAGATTGAGAGCTTGTGGATTGCAGAGATTGGTTGATAGGCAAAGAAGAGGGGATATGATAGAAACATTCAAATTACTAAAAGGTTTTTATAGGATTGATGCAGGGGAAATGTTTCAGCTGTGTGATAGTGATGGAAGAACAAGAGGTCATCTCTGGAAATTAAAGAAGAGTGTGGTTAACAAAGGTGTCAGAACAAGGTTTTTTGCCTGGAGGGTGGTGAATGAGTGGAATTCATTGCCTGACTTTGTTGTGAGCTCTTCATCTGTAAATGAATTCAAGAAGAGATATGACAGATATTGTTTTGCTAGCTTGGGTCTCCCGCGATGAGTCTACTGACTCCATGGAGATACCCGTAATAATAATAATAATAATAATAAAATAATAATAATAATAATTTTAATATGTTAAATAATATGTTTCTTTTAACTTTGTCAAATGCTTTTTCAAAGTCAGTGAATGCAATATGTGTTTCTAAATTATATTCTCTTCTTTTCTCTATTATTAATTTTAGGCAGAAGGCTGGGTCTATACATGATCGTCCTTTTCTAAATCCATTTTGTACCTCTAGAATAAAGTTTTCGGAATATTTCATTGGTTTGTTATTTAAGATTCTGCTGTATATTTTGTAACATGAATTTAGTATACTGATACCTCTATAGTTTTTAAGGTCATCTCTATTACCTTTCTTAAAGATAGGAATCACAATTGCTTTTTTCCATTCTATTGGGGGATACCAGTTGAGTAAATTTTATTTAAAAATAATAAGAGTCTTCCTTTGAATCTTGTTCCTGCGTATTTATAGTGTTCCGAACCTAGCTTATCTTCTCCAGGTGATTTTCCGTTTCTTGTTTCTTTCAGGCTGATTTCTAATTCTTCTTCAGTTATTTCCTTTTCATTTTCGTTAATTGTTTGCCAGTTGTCTTTTTTAAAATATTTGTCTGTCCACAGTTCTGTGTAGTAATTTAGAAATTGTTCTAATTTCAATTCAGTGTTTAATTTTATGTTTTCTTTGGTATCTGCATTTAGGTGTTTCAAAATCTTATATACATTGGGTCTTATTTTATATAAATCATGTTCTAAATTAGAAACAAATTTATTCCATGATTCTCTGTCTTTTTCTGACTTCTCTTTTAGCTATGGCTCTTATTCTTTTATATTCTATTTCATCTTCTAATCTTTTACTGCTTAACCATTTGTGATAGGCTTCTTTTTTCTTTTTGATTATTTCTTTGATTGTATCATCCCAGATCTTCAGTTTTTTCCTTTTATTGAATTTTTTGATCTTTCCTAAGCTTTCATTTGCTTCTGCATTTTGTATCGTTTTTATATTAAGCCATTCTATTTCTATTTCTTCATTTTGTTTTATTTTATCTAGATACTGGTTAATTCTTTGTTCATATAGCCATTGTACATTTGTGCCATTCAATAGTCTAGTTTTATAAACAAATGTTTCAATTTTTCTTTCTGTTCTTGTTACTTGTAGCCATTTAGGTGGTAATCTTAATTTTATTTTAACAAGGAAGTGGTCACTGCTTATTTCATATCCTCTGTGAACTCTAACATCTAGTGAAAATTTTGATGTCTTTTGATTTAATATGAAGTAATCTAATATTGATTTCCATCCTCTTGCTGCCCAAGTATATTTATGTATGTCTTTATGTTTATAGAAGGAATTCATTATTTTTAGGTTATTATAAACTACAAAGTCAATCAATTTTTTACCATTTCTGTTTAGAGTGTGTTCTCCATGTATTCCTATATTATTATTAATTTTCGTGTTTCCAATTCTTGCATTTAAGTCTCCTGCTAAAATTATGTAATCATTTTTATTTATTTTATTATATATGTTTTGTAGCTGATTATAAAAATCAATATTATCTTGTTCTCTTCCTTCTTCTGGAGCATATAAAAAAATATATGTTTTAGGATTCTAAGAAGAGCAAGAGCTTAGATTTCTAGTATGGAGGTGAGAATATGCAAAGAAAAATAAGATATATAAAGGAAAGTAAAGTATAAGGGAAATATATAATTAAACAAAAATGTGACGCAACAGTGTATTATAGAAATCCATATCTTTTTAATCAATATTAGGTTACATATTGTTTAAGGGTCCTGTAATTCTACAAAATAAAAACGCAGATCCACAAAATTAACTCATGGTTACTGACTAATTCTAAATCAATTTCACTATCATCATCATCTCCGCTAAATGGCTCCTCTTCTGTCAAAGCTTCATCTATAAGTTGACGTAACTTCTTTAATTCCTACTCGTAACTTATCTGGTAAAAAAATATATATATATTATTCTTAAAATACCCTCTAAATATTTACAAAAACATATTTGCTTATAATTGGTATGTAAAAATATAGAAGACATAGCAGTAACGATATTTCTGAACAGTAAATACAAAATATTATATTCAGGAAATGACATTCAAGGAAAAGGAGTAGCCATAGTGTTCAACACAAAATACGAGGCTAATCTTGATGAATGGCAGGCAGTCTCAAGTAGAGTGATGTAGGCAAATATCGGAATGGGTAATTGGACAATGAGACTTATTTGTGCCTATGGTCCCACAGAAGGTTCTACTAAGGTAAAAGTGGAGGAATCTTTTGCTTTACAAAAAAGCAACTGACACAATAAAAAAGGAAAAGTTGGTCCTTGTTGAGGATTCAAATAGCAGAATAAGAAATGATTGTGAGACATACAAAAATATTTTGGGAAAATTTGGAGAAAAGAGCAAAGCTAATAATAATGGCAAATACCTGTTGGATTTCTGCTCAGGACATGGACTGGTTATTACTAACACCATGTTCCAACATACAAATGTGCACAAATTCACATGGAGAGAAGAGGCAAGGAATAAGGAAAGTCTCATTGACTGTTATTAATGATAGTGATGTTTTCTCCCTGATGCAGTACACCAGAGTGTACAGATTTGAAATTGGAAGCGATCATTATTTAGTCTTGAGCAGGATAAAATTGAATTTCGTATAAAAAAAAATAACATGTAAGAAAGTTTAAAATCAAATAAAACTTAAGCAGCTCTGAGATGTGAACTGTAGACTAAATTATGCAAAGATTATTGAAGAAAAAATGAAAGAGTTTGTGAACAGGAACCAAACCTAGGAGATTCAGTGGCAAGCCTTGAAGAAAACCCTGATTGATTCAGCCAGAGAGGCATGTGGTGAAGCTGTCTGCAAGGATAGAATATTCAGAACTCCATGGTGGACACAGGAAGTTAGAGGCAGTGGAGGAAAAGAAGGAAGCATATCAAAAGTTCCTGGCAAATAAGTCAGCTTGTGCTCTTAGAGAATACAGAGACAAATGTAAGAAAGCCAAACACTGTAAAACTAGCTAAACAAAAGTCATGGGAGGACTTTGGCAAGAACATAGAAAATAAATATCAAGAAGGTGGTAAGATATTCTGGAGGTTGTTGAAGAAGCTTAGAAATGGAGGAAAGAGTGCTGTAAAAGAAGGTAGAGATGATAAAGGTTACACGAAAACATGAGAAAAAGATATCCTTGAAGTATGGAGTAATTACTTTGAAAAATTGCTAAATGAAACAATCAGTGATAGCACAGTGTTCAAAAAACACTCAACAGGCATACAGTCAGGATACATATGCATACTTGAAGTAGAAAAAGCCATCAAAGGCTTGAAATGTGGGAAGGCAGCAAGAGTAGATGATATTCTACCAGAAATGCTGAAATCTGGTGGTATAAAAGTCTTACAGTGGCTGCACTGCATAGTTCAGAAAGCCTGGACAGAGGGACGAATTCCTGATGATTGGAGTAGACCTCTAATAGCACCCATATATAAAAAGGGAAATAAAACTGGATGTGAGAATTACAGAGGTATTTCCCTACTGAGTGTTCCAGGCAAGATTTATGCCAGTATACTTGAGAAACGGTTGAGAAGAATTGTGGAAGAAAAGCTTGGTGAAGAACAAGTGGATTCAGGCCAAATAGAGGCTGTAAGAATCAGATCTTCACTTTATGACAAATAGTTGAGAAAGCATGGGAATATAACAAAGATCTGTATTTAAGTTTTGTCGATCTGGAAAAGGCATACGACAAAGTGCCAAGAAAGAAGCTATTCAATATGCTACAGTTATATGGTGTCGATGGGGCATTATATCAAGCAATTCTTAGTCTGTATTTGAGTTGTAAGTCGGCAGTTAGAATTGAAGGAAGTACAGGAAGATGGTTTAATGTTAAATCTGGTGTGAGACAAGGATGTACATTATCCCTTCTGTTATTCATTATCTATATGGATCACATTATGAAGGAAAGTGGTATTAAACATGATATCAGAATGGGAGATGTTAATGTCAGCTCTTTGCTTTACGCGGCCGATGTTATACTTCTAAATAAATCCGCTACAAGTTTGCAAGAGTCCCTGACTAAACTGAATAACTGTTGTAGTAGATATGGTATGACGGTCAGCATTAAAAAGACAGAGACAATGAAAATAGGCAGAAACATTGTAAATATCAACTGCATTGTGAATGGAGAACTTATAGAACAAGTAAAACATTTCAGCTACTTAGGAACAATTTTTAGTGAAGATGGTAAAATAAATATGGAAATAGACAACAGAATCAACAAAGCTGGTATGGTAGGAAGTCAATTGAATAAATCCATATGGAATAAGAGTGAAATTAGTTGGAACACTAAATTAGCTGTATTCAAGACAGTGTTCAAACCAGTTTTAACTTATGGATCTGAGAGCTTGGTTAGAAGTAAAACACTTGACCAAAGACTAGAGACTGCAGATATGAGAGTTCTGAGAAAGATTATAGGTGTGAACAGATGGCATCAATGACAATATCATATTAAAAACAAGGATATTAGGAAAGAACTTGACATTGTCGGCATCCAGGAATGCATTAAGAGAGCTAATCTCAGGTGGTATGGTCACTTAAACAGAATGGGCAAGGAAAGATTAGCAAAATAAGTGTTCTCTGCCAGGTTGGCAGGAAAACGACCCTGAGGAAGACCAAGATATAGGTGGGTTGATACGATACAATGTGCCTTAGACGATAGAAATGTAAGATCTGATAATGATAATATTGGAATTTACAAGTAACAGACTAATTTGGAGGGAAATTGTAGATAGGAAGTTAGAAATGATATAAATTTTTCATGTAGTACTATCATATCCTGTACACCCCTTGATGGTACATGTCAGTAATTTGATGATGATGAAAATAACTTACTTTTCGGAAGTAAATATCGTCACACTTTTGGTAGGGTTGGGTCTGGTGGATCCCAGCGCACTAAACTTGCTTGCACTCAACAGTCTATGGCTTCGAGTAGCAGGTTACTGGAGGGGAAGCTATGCTGAGGTACGACTTACTGCCACGCATTGTTAAAAAGTTATAGTCAATTTAAAATCTTTTGGGGTTTGTGACACCCCACCTTACTAATGCTGGGTTTATCAATCTTTTATTTATTTTTTAGAGTGGTTGTTTAGGATAAACTGCATCAATCCTTGACTTCAAAATAAGAACTCTAAAGGAAAGGATTTGACTTTTAAAAAAAAAAAAAAAAAAAAGGAATATTTAATGTAGACAAAATAAATATACGAAATATTTAAAAATTTTATATTAAAATTTTAAAATATTTAAAAAAATAAAAAGTTATTTATTATAGAACTACAGTTAAATATTAGAATATTCCAAATTTTTCTGATTGGTTTTAAAGAGAGCCATAGAAATAGCATATATTTCAGCATATATTAGCTGCTGGACTGAGTCGTGTGAGGAATCATTTGCACGTGGATTTCAGTTAATCATTATCTAAACATTGATTGAACAAGTGACATATTGGAAGCTAAGAAGTTTTGTATGGTGTCTCTACACAAAGAAATCCAAACACATTAGTTTGGCCTTCCAGCAAGCGTGAGTAGAATATTGGGACAGTATTCTAATAACCGAAGTTTTCAAAATAATTGCTGCAAAAGCAATCAAAATTTTTAATACATATCATGAATAAAAATCTCTTCTGAAGTGCAAGATATTTTCACAGGAAATGGAGAGAATTAGTTGTGAATGTTTCTAATCAATGACATTGAGACGACCTCACAAATCTTTTAATCCTCCCAACTGGCCATGATGTCTATAGACATCCAGCTAAATCTGGATGTGATTCTGTAACACCCGTTGAATAACATGGATAAGAAGTGTAATTTGGTCTCACTATTTCATCCACCTCAGCCGGTAAAGAGGTTAAATCACATTTGTCTAAGATGAATCCGTTTATGACTTACAAGCAAAAGGCAACTAGAGTGTGATGGTGTAAGCAAAGACTGTTGTAGTTCAAGAGGACTGGAAAAAGATACTTTTTAGTGATGAAAGTATGTTTTGTGTGTCCCATGGTCATCAAGGCATACGTGTTTGGTATCTTAAGCAAGAAGAATTTGATAAAGAATGCATGAAATGTGCAGTGAAATTTGCAACCCCTATGACAGAGGTTGTATGACTGCAAAGGGTCCAGGTAGGCTGTGTTGTGTACGAAAAAGTCAATTTCAAAATATACCAAGAAATTCTACAGCACTTTGTTACCGGCATTAGAAGATTTATGTGCTGATTTCCTTTTTTCAGCAAGATGTATCATCTTGTCACACTTCCAAGACCACTGCTAGATGGCTCAAAGAAAGGCAAACGAATGTAATTCCTTGGCCAGCAAAAATTCACCAGATTTAAACCCCATTGAGAATTTGTGGAGAATTATGAAGAAGTGAAGACAGAAATGAACTTGTTTCTTGTTTGCAGACCATGTGGGCATTTTTTGATTTAAAAAAAAAAAAAAAAGGCTGAACTGCTAGTAAATAATATTCCCCCAGTCATAAAAGCTAAGGGGATGCAACAAAGTACTAATTATCATGTAGTTTCCCTTTGACTCTGATTTTTTGTGCATTTATTTTTATATTATTCTAATATTTTGAACCATGTTAAAAATTATTCTAATTTTGTGAATGTTTTCAAGTAACTTTTCTTATAATTTATATTACTTTATGTGTTTATTATTATTATTATTATTTCGGGCTACTCCAGGGAATCCTTAGACTCATCGAGGGAGGCTCTAAACATCATGTCCACACAACTATTCGACATTCTCACAGTATCTATACCTTGCCTTGAACTTGCTCACTGTCATAGCACCCACAACGGACTCTGGCAGCTTATTCCACTCATTTGCCACTCTAAAAGTAAAGAACCCAGCTCTAACACCCCCTGCTAACCACACTCTTGCCCAGCTTCCATAGGTGTCCCCTAGTTCTCCCACCACCAGTCCTGATCTCAAAAATATCCTCTGAATTAATCCTATAGAATCCTTTTAGCAATTTGAATGTCTCAATCATATCTCCCCTTTTCCGCCTATCAACTAGTTCCTGCAAGCCACAAATCTTCAACCTGTTCTCATGTGGTTCATTCCAGAGACCTGCTGTCATCTTAGTCACTCGCCTCTGGATCCTCTCCACCTCCTCCCCATCAAGAAGGAACCGAGGTGACCAAATTTGGGCACAGTAGTCGAGATGAGGTCTTATCAGGGCTCAGTACAGAGGTACAATAACTTGCTTGTCTCTGCTCGTCAAGGTATTTTTCAACAACCAAGTGAGTTGATGAGCTGATTTAGCTACTTTCACAGTGTGCCCCCTAAACTTCATCTCCCTATCCACCAACACTCCCAAGTCCCTGGCCTCATCAATCTCTTGGAGTACAGTTCCACCAATGTGGTATACTGCTGCTAATCTTTTCACTCCAAAATGCAAAACCTTACATTTTGTCACATTAAATTGACATCCATTCTCCTTAGCCCAGAACTCCAATCTATCTAAGTCATCCTGCTAGACTTTGACATCTTCTGCATTCACTATCGCCCTACCCAACTTTGCATCATCTGCGAACAAATGAACTGTTCCGCTTAGATCCTTCCCTATATCGTTAATGAACAGATTAAACAGCAGTGGTCCAAGAATAGAACCCTGCGGCACACCACTAGTCACAGGCCGTCTTTTGGACTCTACTCCTGAATAAACTACTCTTTGATATCTCTCCATCAACAACCCACCTATCCATCTCACCAACCCTATATCCATTCCCATATGTTGTAGTTTACGGATTAGAATTCCATGTGGTATCCTGTCAAATGCCTTTGCCAGGTCCAGCTGTATCACTGTAAACCCATTTCCCTTATCCAGTTCACCTTGTTATAAAACTTGAGCAAGTTACTGAGGCATGATCTACCCTTCACAAGCCATGCTGTCCCCTGTACAGTATCTCATTTTCATCAATCCATTCATGTATTTTTCCCCTGACTACTTTCTCCAAGACCTTGACAACGACTCCTGATATGCTGATCGGTCAGTAATTTGCAACCATAGTCTTGGATCCTCCTTTATGCAGTGAAACTATTTTTCCCTCTTTCCACGCCTTCGGGACTAAACCAGACCCGAGACTCAGATTAAACAACATGGTCAAGGGCACTGATAATTCCTTAGCCGCTTCACGCAAGACCCGTGCCGGTATACCATCCAATCCCACAGATGTATTCACATTAAGGTTCTGTAATAGACTAATCACCTCCACTTCATTCATCACAATTCCCATATAAAATGGTTCCTTCGTTTTTTCAATGTCACCACCTGGATGATATACTTTTGCAAAGTGCGTGCTCAGTAACTCCACTATATCGACTGGTTCAGTGACCTCCTTACCATCGTCATTCCTTAAAATCATTTTGCCATGTACAGTTTTTTTCTTACTTGCAGCATATTGAAAGAACTGTTTGGCATTCTCTCTTTGCTTGCATAGCTAGTTTCCTTTCATAATCGGCTTTTGCTGTTTTTACCACGCTTGTTACCGTTCGTGTGCCTGCAGGTCACCCCTTTCTTTAAATTCCCTCCTCAGTTGTTTCTTTTTTTGCAGCTCAAGCTTAATGGTGTTATTCATCCATTTAACCCCTACTTGTTTTACTATTCGGACCCTAGGTATACAATCAGCCATAACTTCCTGTAAATGCTCCTTGACCACTTCCCATGCTCTATTGACGTCCAGCCCTTGCAGTTGTACATGCCATGGAACTGATCCAAGCAATCTCCTAAGCTTGTCATGCTTGCCAGAACGGTAATTCCACATGTACCCTGTCTTAATCAAAAATTCCACACCTTTAGCCACCTCCCAGATCCACACCTTATGATCACTCTCACCAATAGGTGGCAACATGGTCATATTCATTATCAAATTGTGAGATGCTATTACCAGGTCAAGCACTCTCACACCCCTAGTATTTTCAGTTACATGCTGTCTCGGATAGTTATCCCTTAATAATTAAATAAAATCCATTTCCTACCTCACATGTGTCCTCTCCTCCTTCCAATCAATGTTATCATAGTTGAAATCCCCCATAATAATTACCCTCCTTCCATTCATTTCATCAATTTGTTTATGCATACTATCTCCACCATCTATTCCATCACCTGGTCTATAGCAGCACCCAACTGTATATTTTATTCTGCCAGTCTCAATCTCACACCAAATAGCCTCAAATGAGCTCTTTTCACTATCCTGCAATACAACTTCAATTCTCCTTGGCTGCAGTTCATCAGCTATCATCAATATCACCCCCCCCCCATTTTATTCTCTCTGTCCCTCCTAAACACACTATAACCTACACATTCTATCCCACTAGCTATATCGTCTTCCGTCAGCCATGTTTCACTAATGCCAATAACCTGTGGCCAGGAAGAGCCAATCAAGGCCAAAAAACTCTTCCTTCTTGTTCCTAATACTCCTGGCATTAGTATACATGAAATGCAGTGATCCCTTTGTCCCACTCCTATCTTGATGCGTTATTCTAAATGTCCCATTCCCATATTTTGTCCTTAGTACTGGGTTGGGTACATTATATACATTTTTCCACTCAACTATCTCACTGATGTCTGCATATCCACCCACCCCCCTCCTTGATAGTTCTTGTTTCCCTGGTTCTGCACATCCATTTTCACTTCATTCAGCAACACTTTTTCCAGTCTCCGCACACCAAGTCCATTCAAATGCAGGCCATCCATCTTGTATAAGTCCTTTCGCTCATCAAACTCATTCCACACGTCCACGAATTCCACACCACACCGTCTGCATAACCTGCGCATAATGTCATTTGTGATTATGGCCCTCCTCCTAAACTCCTCTCTGTCATACCGCGGCAATAGACTCACCATTCTAACTCTGTTACTCTTTTCTTTCGCTACCTTTAACAATACTTTTGAGTCATCTGTCATAAAAAATTTATCACCTTTCAATTCATTCGTACCTGCCACAATTATTAATTCTTTCACCCTCTGTTTTTGCACTCTAATACTCTCACTTACATCCTTAAATTTCGCACCCGGTAAGTACGATTTAGTTACACTCCCATCTATCACTCCTCTTAATTACGAGTCACCATACAACATTCTTTCCTTCATTTCAGAAACTCTCCCACTCTTATGCTGTTTATTTACATTAGCCGAATCACTCTGGAAAGAGTTTTGCAGGTGCTCTAAATGCCGCTGTGCATTTTGTATCACTGCGCGCAACCTAGTGATCTCACTTCCTACAAATAATTCCTCATTTTTTTTATCATTCAAACCATTTTCTCTCTCTGTATAGTTGCTCTCCCTCTTTCTTAGATCACCACTCTCATTGCCATCTTGTACATCGCAATTCCCTATCAAGCCACTATTTTCACTCGCATTCTGACTTTCTTCAACCATAACTGTCTCACAACCTGACACATACTTCAACTCCTCACTTTGCTTATACTTTCTGCACATTCTCCCACCACTATCACTTTCAATCCAAACTTCAGCCTCATTCGGGAATGCATACATTCCACACACATCACTTTGGACAAATTCTCTCACATTATAGTTTTTGAACAATGCCGTCGTATTTTTGGATGCCATTATCTTACGTCGCATTGCCGCCATATTCAAATCTATGAAACGTATCGTTAAATACTAAATTAAATAACGGAATTCACACCAAAATCACACAGACACAACAAGCTACCAGAATTAGACAATATTACGTTATGATTTTAACCTATATTCTGATTTTCATTCGGGAGCTTTCAGGAGCTCCCTGAAAACACGACCGACCGTCTGGCCCTCTGGCGGCCAAAAAAAGGCCGCTGTGTTAACATGGTTATATAATCTACAAAGTATGTAGATTTAGATTATGCTAATTCATATTTGGTAATTATTTTCTATGCAATAAATTAGAAATTCAAATCATTCAACACATTTTTTTATTATTATTCTAATTTTTTGATTTCGGTGATGTATAATATAATATAGCATCTATTTTTATTCCCAGAGAGATTACAATGGTTTAAATAGTTTCATCCAGCTATTAAATGAGAATAAATTTGCCTTCAAGCACTGACTTCTTGATTTTATTCTGGGTTTCTACTCATTCTTTTGGCATTCACTCAGAATTTGGAAATTTCCTCTTGCCCCTCGCATCATAAAGTTGAAGAAATTGCTTTTCCAAAAAGACCGATTTCTTCAGTAGATAGAGGATATCATCATTCATGAGCATTCTTTTTCCATTACATAAGTAGAGCAGGAAAATGGTTCTTTCTCGGAATTGATGAGAAAGGCCTGTGTAGCTCAGTGGAAGTGGCGCTTGCGTCCTGCACTTGGTTGCTTGAAGTCAGACTTAAGTTCAAGTCTAGTCGCCGACTGGAGGAACTTTTTCTAAGCCTTTCTTTGACCGATTCCCGAGTTAGTCGATTTCTGGCACAGGCAAGCGGGTTTTTCCTCCTGGAAACTTGGGTTTTTTATCCCGTAAACTCAAGAAAATCGACCGTAGTACCCACGTTATTTCAGACAGTAAAATATTTTATTAGGATTAAGTACCAAGAGATGGCAGCACTTGTTTGCCAGCCTCTTCATCGGCGGCTGATATAATTAGTGATAGACATGGGCCAGCTATCTCTGATTGGCTACCAATGGAGATTCAACTGCCCACTCAGTCTCCGAAAGCTAGATAGGGTATAAAGGCCTCGCCTACTCCCTATAAAGGGAATAAAAGGTGTTAGCTGATTTTTTTCTGATGAGAATATGCTATGTAACCACCATAAAGGCTGTCATTGATAGTTGACTAGTTCATAAAAAATCAGTCTTAGTTTTATAGTATATTATTCCAAAAATCAAAATTTTGTCTCCTCATAGAATGTTCACTGCTTTTTCCTGAAAACCTATTTATAAATTTGCTTCTACTTAAGCTAAGAAATGTTCCATTGTAACCTAATTAGAGCATAATTTAATTTAATTATGAAGGACATATGGATTTTTATGCAAGTCCCACCCACAAAAAGCCATTGCCTAATAATACATTATTTAGTACTGTGGATAGGCTAATGGTTAGAATATCTAAAAATCGTGCTCTGAAAACCAGAGTGTGGAATTTTTTTCAAACCACTTTAAGTATTCAACAATCAGAGTGGTGGAGACTCATTTAGGGAGTGAAATTTATTTACCACCTAGAGACATTCACAAATATCCATTCCCACAGTAGGATTTGAATCCACAGCCTGTTGGTTGGAGAGCAGATACACTAACTGTTCAACCATCCAGGCTGGAAGTCAGAGTAAGTAATTGTATAATATTGCATTCAGTATTATCACTTACTATTTCTTGTATTATAAGGAGGGGGGGGGGACTGTAAAACAAAGATTTAGAATGGGCACACAAATTCTTGATCAAAGTTACTGAAGATGCATTCACAGCATTTAATGGTAGCCAGATCCACTCACTCACCACATACCAAGAGAAGAGCCTGGAAATCACATGCTTCTTAATAATATCCTTAGGGCTGATCCAGAATTCTACCTCCAACATCTGTAAGCTGCAAAACGTCACTTGTGTTTATATGGTAAGATTGCTCTTACTTATACTTATGTTTCTGTCATATCATCAGAGGTTTTGTTAGCATCACATGTGGAAGTGACAATGTTGCATGTGTAATGAAGATTACAGATATGTCTTTTAGTAAATATTCGCTATTACTAATTATTATTAGTAATATTTTCTTTACTTCAGACTTTGTAGTTGAGTATGTTTGTGAATCTTATTCAACATTGTTTAAAAAGCATTTGACATGGCACCAATATGTACAAGAAAAATGGCAATTAAGGCTTCATTATTCAGTGAGTTTAATGAGGTATTTCATGCAACATAATGTGTGTTCAATGTACTCACTGCCATGAATGAATGGTTTATGGAATGAAAGTGAGAGTGGAGTGTTGGAAATGTTGTGAGCAAGCGAAAAAAAATGGCAGTTGTTTTGAAAGTGGGAGAATGAAGTAACTAATTTTGGCAAGATAGTGAAAGTATTGCAGAGAATGTAGTGGATGGAGTGAGCAATAGTTGATAACATATAAATGAGAGCATGAAAGAAGTGGCTGAAGGTAATGTGGATGATGAAGTGACAGTGAGGAGAGAAATAGCACACTTATGTGGAGTCGTATGCAGGACAAAATGTGAACTCTAGAAGTGAGCAACTGGACAAATTTTGTGTAAGAGTGAGAAACTGAATGTGACGAGACAATATTATATGGAGATTCTATAAGAAGTGCACTTAATGAGAATGTGAGAAACATGTTTCTTAGGTGCAAAGATCAAGAATGTTAATTAAGCTGTTAGCAGATGGAAGAAATGAAAGAGCAGATTGTTTTGAAAGGTGATAAATATGTAATGAGAGAAGTTATGAAAGAGTTGCTGGAATAAGCAGAAAAGAAGAGTGAGAAAGTAAAGATTGTGTGTTTGTTTCCTCAGGATAATAGGATAGAATTGAGGAAACAAACACACAATCTTTACTTTCTCACTCTTCTTTTCTTTAATTCAAAAACTTCTTTTCTTTAATTCCAATATTCATTTACATGCATTTCAAAACTCCGTTTGGCCCAGTTATCCTTGCACAATGTCATTATCAACTCATTCAGATTCAAAACCTCAAAACTACTTGGCTGTTCATGATAACTTCTGCACTCCTGCTCATTTCATTTGTCTCAGTAGTGGCTAAACACATGTTGGACTGATTCCCCCCCCCCCTCCAAATTTCTTTGATGTTTGGAAAAAGTGTTATTCACTGAAAGGTTGGAAGTCCAAAATCAGGAAAATTAGAGAAATTTGGAGGGGGGGGGGTCAGTCCAACATGTGTTTAGCCACTACTGAGACGAATGAAATGAGCAGGAGTGCAGAAGTTATCATGACCAGCCAAGTAGTTTTGAATCTGAATGAGTTGATAATGACATTGTGTAAGGATAACTGGGCCAAACAGAGTTTTGAAATGCATGTAAATGAATATTGGAATTAAAGAAAAGAAGTTTTTGCCATTGCTTAGCTTAACTAAGCCCAAAATTATGTCAGCAGGACATGGTTGATGAAAATGTTAGTTACAAGGATAAAATGTAACGTGTTGTAAATTCAGAGAGAATAACATAGGAGGAGGGGAATTACAGATGATAGCTGAAGAACTGCAACTACCAAAAATAGAACTTGACGATTTTAGATCTGAGGGAGATTATTCATATGAAGTTCCCTGGTGTGATATAGAGGCCAATATATTGTGGGTCCAGAAAAAAAGATGTAGATCTTCTGTTAAAGTCCATCATAATAATCTGCTGATGCAGATTATTATGGCAGACTTCAACTATTCAAACATTGACTGGAAGAAGAAAAGGGCACACGACTAGATGGAAATGGCATTTATACAGTTACTAAGGAAAAATCTTGAAACATCATGTGATTGGAGGGAACAAGGGGTTTTGAGAGTAGATTGCTGAATCTGGTATAGCAGATTCAGTATTCCGTACCTCCAATCGGAGAAAGTAACCATATAATCTTTCAGGGAGGTTGCTAAACATGGAATTCTCAGTCAAGGAAAGCTTCATGTTGAACTACAGAGTTCGTAATTATGACAAACTTAGGAACTAGTTTGGAGTAGTCTTGGCTTAAGAAGTTATAAGGCAAGAATGTAATGCATGGGAAACAGGAATTGTTTGAGAGAAGCAGTATCAGACTGCATACCAAGGATCAGGAGGGTAAACCATGTGGAAATTAAATGGATGAATAGTGCTATAAAGCAGAAGAAAAAAAAAAAAAAAGACATGGAAGGAATATAAAGAAAGAGATGATCAGCATGCTCATGAGCATTACAGAGTACAGGCAAGTAGGTATGGTAAAGGAGGCTAAATCAGATTATGCGAGAAAATTAGCTAAGCAGGCCAAAGTCAAAAACTTTTTCTTGTTATGTAGAAAGTAAGAGTGAGAATGAGGATAAAAGAAAGAATGATCTGGAAGGATAATTTTAATCAATGCCTGTGGTAGGAAAGGAGCAGAAGAAATAGTTGAGTTAAGTGATCAGCTTGAGGGTATATCATCCAAGTGGAAACTTCAGTCACTGATGTGACAGAGACTGGTGTGAAAATTGAGGCAGATGAACTGGAGATGTTCAGCATAAAAAATAACAATTTGAATATAGCAGTTTTATTAGTTGGCATGTGTGCTATGAGAATGTGCAAGAGAACTGATAGTGCCACTGAAGCTACAAATTACAGACCAGTTAATATGTCAGGAGTGATGGTTAAAAAGCTGATCAAAAGTAAAATTCAGGAATGGGTGGATAAGAATATATTCTATGGTGTGCAGCACAGCTTTTTAAACAATATGTTCTTCCTTAGAAATTTATTCGATAGTAATAGCAATTTATTCGAAGATAGTAATATGTGGTGGAGTGGAATCAAGGTGAACAAGGGTGCCTAAAAGGCTCAGCACTAGGGCCACTACTGTTTAATTTTTATATTATTGATATAAAGAATGATTTAAGTACAGCTATTCATTTATTTGCTGATGGTGCAAAACTGGGTAGTGGATTAGGTTGATAAATTGACATAGACATCAAAGAATGATTTAAATAAATTGGCAGTATGGGCTAATGTTTGTCACGTTAATGCTGCAAAATGTAAGGTTATGCATTTCACTTTGTGACAAAAAAAGATTACATACTGCACATTATATTGGTGGTACTGGATTGCCAGAAATTGACAATGCTAGGGATTTGAAAGTGATAACAGACAGATTTTAAAAGTTCAGAGGGCATGTTGCAAAAGTTGGCAAAAAGCTCAAAGAATTACTTGGAGTAAAAGACCATATTGTCAAATGAAGATAGGAAGGTTAATATCCCTCTTTATAATGCTATGATTTGGCCACATTTTAACTATTGCACACAGATTTTGTCACCTGGGTTCCTTGGGGATTAAGAGCTGGTGTGAGAGGATCCAGAGACAAGTGACCAAGCTTGGTGACAGATCTATGGAATTCTCCACGTGATGATAGATTGAAGGTGTGTAGGTTGCAGAGTTTAACAGATGGAAGAGAGAGTCATAATAGAAACTTATAAGTTACTAAAGGAGTTCTTTAAGATTAACATGAAACAAATTTTTTAATATATGACAAGTAGGGAGTGAACAAGGGCTCATCCCTGAAAGTTGTGTAAGAGTACGGTTAGTTATGTGCAGACTAATTTTTTGCTTGGAGAATAGTAAAAAAGTGGAATGGATTACCAGAGGTGGTTGTGAGTGCCCTGACAGTGAATGAGTTAAAGGGAAGGTATGATAAGTATTGTGTGAATAATAGTTAGCGTAAGTTAAAGGTGACTTTGTTGGTCATGGAGGTGACAGTTTTTCCTCTCCAACTCTGTGTTTCATCCTACCAAACTGGCAAACGAACACATGCAATTATTAGATACATGAACTTTGTCTTGTAGCCTTAATTGCTTTGGCTGTAATTCCAAGCAAACTAGAATTGGAGGAATGAACCCTTTGCATTAGAACCACTATAAACAATCACAAAATTTATGTAGATTTATGTTATTTTTTCTTCCACCCTGCTTTCTCAATAAAACAACTCTTAACACCACACCTCATGCTTGTCACTAAAAAAACCATATTGTTATTTAGTTCTGCTGAAATAGCATTCATGTAATAAAAGCAGCTGTAAACTTTACCCAAAATATATTTCATATTTTCTAATTTGGAAACTATCTAATACTAGCACCAGACCTCCATGGAGTCAAAAGATTCTAGTGGGAGCCTCCCACTGTTACACACACACACTGTTTATCAAACCATGGCCATTGTTTCTAAATTGCCACACTCTTAGCAGTGCATTCTACTGGCAAACCACTCTTCATCTGAAGAACCTGCTCTTTCGATGAACACTGGTTTATCGAAACCCTATTTACTGGCAGATACATTAATCAAAAGTCTGCTCATCACAACTCTCAAAAAATTGGTGTTATCAAGTCTTTAATTAATAGATCACATCTATGCTCCTCTCTCTCAAGCTTACAAGAACTTCTCATTATCAAAACTTTAATGGTTACAACCATCATCAAATCCAGTAGATAATTGACTCCTATGTTCCAACACCTGGTGCAGGACACCAGAGTGTATAGAGGATTTGAAATTGGAAGTGATCACTATTTAGTCTTGAGCAGGATAAAATTGAATTTCATATTGAAAAGAATGATATGTAAGAAAGTTTTAAAGTGAATAAAAGTTGAGCAGCTCTCAGATGTGAAATGTAGACTAAAATACACAAAGATTATTGAAGAAAAAATGAAAGAGTTTGAGAACAGCAATCAAACCTTGGAGATTCAGTGACAAACTCTGAAGAAAACATTGATTGATTCAGCCAGAGAGGCATGTGGTGAGGTTGTCTGCAAGAATAAAAAAAAATGAGAACTTCCTGGTGGACACAGGAAGTTAAAGAGGCAGTGCAGGAAAAGAAGAAAGCATAGCAAAAGTTCCTGTCAAATAAGTCAGCTTGTGCTCTTAGAGAATATAGAGACAAATGCAAGAATGCTAAACACTGTGTAAAACTAGCTAAACAAAAGTCAATAGAAGACTTTGGCAAGAATATAGAAAATAAATATTAAGAAGGTGGCAAAATATTCTGGAGGTTGTTGAAGAAGCTTAGGAATGGAGGAAAGAATGCTGTAAAAGGAGTTAGAGATGATAAAGGCGACATGAAAACGCGAGAAAAGGATATCCTTGAAATATGGAGTAATTACTTTGAAAAACTGCTAAATGAAACAAGCAGTGATGATAGCACAGTGGTAAAAAAACACTGACCAGGCATACAGTCAGAAATACATATCCATACTTGAAGTAGAAAAAGCCATCGAAGGCTTGAAATGTGGAAAGGCAGCATGATATTCGACCAGAAATGCTGAAGTACGGTGGCATAAGAGTCTTACAGTGGCTGCACTGCATAGTTCAGAAAGCCTGGACACAGGGACGATTTCCCGATGATTGGAGTAGATCTTATAGTACCAATATATAAAAAGGGAAATAAAACTGAATGTGACAATTACAGAGGCATTTCCCTATTGAGTGTTCCTGGCAAGATCTATGCAAGTATACTTGAGAAACGGTTGAGTAGAATTGTGGAAGAAAAGCTTGGTGAAGACCAAGCTGGATTCAGGCCAAATAGAGGGCTCTCAGGATCAGATCTTCACTTTACGACAAATAGTTGAGAAAGCATGGGAATATAACAAAGATCTGTATTTAAGTTTTGTCGGTTTGGAAAAGGCATATGACAAGGTGCCAAGAGAGAGAAGCTATTCAATTCGCTGCAGTTATATGGTGTCAATGTGGCATTATATCAAGCAATACTTAGTCTTTATTTGAGTTGTAAGTCAGCAGTTAGAATTGAAGGAAGTACAGGAAGATTGTTTAATGTTAAATCTGGTGTGAGACAAGGATGTACATTATCCCCTCTGTTATTCATTATCTATATGGATCACATTATGAAGGAAAGTGGTATTAAACATGATATCAAAATTGGAGATGTTAATGTCAGCTCTTTGCTTTATGCAGATGATGTTATACTTCTAAATCAATCTGCTACAAGTCTGCAAGATTCCCTGACTAAATTGAATAACTGCTGTAATAGATATGGTATGAAAGTTAGCATTGAAAAGACAAAGACAATGAAAATAGGCAGAATCATTGAAAATGTCAACTGTGTTGTGAATGGAGAACCTATGGAACAAGTAAAACATTTCAGCTACTTAGGCACGATTTTTTGTGAAGATGGTAAATTAAATATAGAAATAGACAACAGAATCAGCAAAGCTGGTATGGTGGGAAGTCAATTGAATAAATTCATATGGAATAAGAGAGAAATTAGTCAGAACACTAAATTAGCTGTATACAAGACAGTGTTCAAACCAGTTTTAACTTATGGATCTGAGAGCTGGGTCAGAAGTAAAACACTTGACCAAAGACTAGAGACCGCAGATATGAGAGTCCTGAGAAAGATTAGAGCCGTGAATAGATGGCATCAATGGCAGTATCGTATTAAAAATGAGGATATTAGGAAAGAACTTGACATTGTCAGCATCCAGGAATGCATTAGCAGAGCTAATCTCAGATGGTATGGTCATTTAAACAGAATGGACGAGGAAAGATTAGCAAAACAAGTGTTCTCTGCCAGGTTGGCAGCAAAACGACCCAGAGAAAGACCAAGATATAGGTGGATTGATATGGTACAAAGTGCCTTAGACGATAGAAATATAAGATTTGATAATGTTGGAGTCTTGACAAGTAACAGACTGTTTTGGAGGAAAATTGTAGATAGGAAGTTAGTAATGATGTAATTTTTGTTATGTAGTACTATCATATCCTGTACACTCCTTGAGGGTACATGGCAGGAATTTGATGATGATGATGATGTTCCAACACCTAAGGATTCTTCAACAGACCACAGGGTTCCAATTTTTTATATTTCTGGTATCTCTGAACCTATTGGTAGAATTTTGAAGAAGTATGTACCTTTTTCTCACATATTCTCCTATCAACAAAATTTTTCATATATTACCATCTGTAAAAGAAACTGTCGCCTCTATTGTTAGCTGCCGTTTATCCCGATACCATGGGAATGTAATTTGTCATACTTTGGGCAGACAAGCCATTTGTTCTGTAGAAAAAAAAATTAGTGAACATCAATATATTACATTGAATATGTGAAACCTCAAAAGTCTGGTCTGGCACAACATAGTATTGAACTAAACAATATCTGGTGGGATGAAACTCTTCTTCTTCATAGAAGCAGTTTTAAATATAAACATCATTTCAAAGAAAGTTGCGAAGCTCTTATATCAGCCAAACCTGAATTGGAATGACTCTCTCTCCACCCCCCCTCCCTCCAAAAGTTTGGGAGATTCTCGTTTTATGTAAACATGAAAAATGGTTTTAATATTATTTATTAATTTCTAATGCATGGCAACTGTTTTTAATTGGTAAACTGATTGTCATACCTTTATTCTCATTTCTCTGATTTGTTTGTTTCTATGCACTGATAATGTACTGTTATTTTCAGTACAAAATATCTGTACTTTATACACATATATATATATAATGAAACCGATTCTTTTTCTGTCAGCTTACTAGTAGAATTATGTTCTCCGTGTCAGGGGACTAGCCTGACAATGGAATAGTTCAGTGGTTGGGCTGCTACCTTAAGGCTTCTGAACTAGCCTTCTTTCGAATTTAAACCCATAGGAGGAATAGGGTATATTGAAGGGGGAAAGAGTAGATTATAGAGGAATTATAGTAAAGTTTATTGAGAGGGCATAGTTGTAAGGCCATGCCCTCAAGTACTCTAATAGAAGAGTTGGCTGATAAGGCCTTATAGGAAAGATTAAAGTAAGTGGATCTTCCTCAAAGTAGTAGAAGGAGAGGATAGATCCAGCTAGGGGTCCATGGGAGTGCCGCTTCCCTTGTAATCAAGATGATTGCCTCTTATGGCTCTGTTAGTTCAAGAGTCCTTATTCAGTATATTTGGACCATCCCACCATATACACATGGTGGGCTCCCCTATCTGCCACCCAGGGGATCCACTCTCTAGGGGTTACAGGCTCTTATTATTTTTAAATAAAATTTATTCAACTGGTATCCCCCCCATTAGAATGGAAAAAAGCAATTGTGATTCCTATTGTTAAAAAAGGTAATAGAGATGACCCTAAAAACTATACAGGTATCAGTATAATAAATTCCTGTTACAAAATATATAGTAGAATCTTAAATAGCAAACTAATGAAATATTCCGAAAACTCTATTTTAGAAGTACAGAATGGATTTAGAAAAGGATGATCATGTATAGAGAAAAGAACAGAATACAATTTAGAAACACATATTGCATTTATTGACTTTGAAAAAGCATTTGACAAAGTTAAAAGAAACATATTATTTAACATATTAAAAGAAAGACAAATACAAATAAGATTAAATCACGAGCTATCATATACAAGAGAGATAAACCAAGGGGTCCGACAGGGATGTCCCCTCTCAGCAACTCTTTTTAATATCTACTTAAATGAAATAATAATAAAATGGACATCAAGGAATTAAACTTTCTCCTACAGTAAACTTAAACACTCTCCTCTTTGCCGATGAACAAATAATAATTACAAATTCTGAAGATAACTTACAGAAAGCTATTTTAGATCTAAATGAGATAGCCAAAGATTATGGTATGATAATATCAACAGAAAAATCAAAAACTATGGCCTTTAAAGGATAAGATCCAGCAAGAACTAAAATAATAATAGATAACAAGATCTTAGAACAGGTGAATTCATTTAACTACCTGGGATGCATGATCACATATGAAAATGAAAAAGATATAAATGTAAAAATTGCAAAATATTTAAAAATAACAGGTGTAATTAACTCTATATTTAAACCAAACTAAAAGCATACAATACATTAGCCCTACCAGTCTTAATGTATGGAAGCAAAATCTGGACAATAAAACAAAAAGACAAAGATTAACAACAGCAGAAATGAAGTTTATGAGAAAAACTGCTAAGTATACCCTATTTGATCACAAAAGAAATGATGAAATTATGAAAGCATTAAACCAAGAACCAGTAATAGAAAAAATTTAAAAATATAAACATAAATGGATGGAATACGTTCAAAGAATGAAAACAGAAAGATTACCAAAACAAGCCTTAAAGTACAAGCCATTAGGAAAAAGAAAACCAGGATGTCCTCTTAAACGATCAACGATGACTTCTAAGGCCAGAACAGGCCATGATAGGCCTAAATCCTTGATATGCATGATGATGATGATGATGATATAATGAAACTTGTGGTGAATTCATTACTGAAGTGATGAATTAATAACTAATAAGTGTAGTTATTACACACGTAATAACCACAGTAATGACTATTTAATTCGTAAATATTTCATTCCAAGTATCTTGGGACATCATCAGACAGTTCAAACAATACTAGGAATAACATGCAGTTAGGGCGCATGATTACAATGGAATCTCAATAACGTGCAGTAACATGTTATAGCAGTAAATTAAACATAACTGAAAAAATATATAAACATTATTTTACACAATTTTGTATGACAATTTCCCATGCTTTAGGAATAGTAAGAACATTGTTGCAGTTTAAATTTGGTCTGTGTAGTAGGGCTTCAGCACTTTCTTTATATAAGTGTTCATATTTATGTAAAGATATGTGTAAAAGTTTAGACTTCTCCCAATGGGTCCTATGGTTTGGATTTTCAACTCTGTGTTCGGAGAGACCAGATTTCGTTTATATAAAGAAAGTGCTGAAGCCCTATTACACAGACCAAATTTAAACCGCAACAATGTTCTTACTCTTCCTAAAGCATGGGAAATTGCTATACAAAATTGTGTAAAATAATCTTTATATATTTTATTTTTATTTTTTTCAGTTATTTAATTTACTTCTATAACACATTACTGCACACATATTGAGATTCCATTGTAATCATGCAACCTAACTGTATGTTATTCTGTTCCTAGTATTGTTTGAGCTACTGTACTGATGATGTCCCAAGATACTTGGGTGAAATATTTATGAATTAAATAGTCATTGCTGTGGTTATCGTATAACTTGTTTATAGTTATGTCTCAGGTACTTTTGAAGATTGATGTTCGTGATGAAGAGCGCAAAGTGCGGTGACTTATCCCTTTCCAGCTTTCAAATCTGTTTGATATCACAAGAATAGGATGTATCAGTGATGATTCAAATTACATAAAAGCTCACTGTCTTCTTCAACTTTGGACTGTTATGTGACAGTGAATACATTTTAGCTATTGCAAGCACAGGTTCAATCTTAATAAGGGAGATAATGCTGATTCATTTTTGTTGCATGTTTAAAAATTCAAATGAAGTGTCCATTTTTGTCATAAAATAAATGTTTGATGATAGCATGTTTAAATTTGGCCAGTTAAATTAGTGAAAAGAAACTACAGTTATATGTACCAGAAAACTTAAGCAATGCTGAAAAAAAAAAAAGGGTATTAAAGCTTGGGTGCTGGTTTACACTCATAATTAGGTTTAATTGAATGAATACACAGAGAAATAAACACTAGTTTAATAGTTTCTGTATTTCATCTCATCACAGAACATCTTTAGAGATACAATATTAAAATTGTGATAACACACACCATAGTAGATTTTTGATACTGTGCAAAGTACCCAAAGCATGATCAACTAGACCTGACTGACCATAGATGTGGCAGGTGTTCAGTTAGGTCATTAGACTGCCCTTCTAAATGGACGTTCTCTGACTAGTCAATGGACCCTCTAGCTCAGAGTGAACAAATACTTATGGGGGAGTGGGGAATGATATGTGAGAAGTCATTCCTATTTTGTCACTAGGGATGATTCCTCACATGTAAATTGTATTACTGGAACCTGTTTGCTGTAGAATTCCAGGAAGTGCCACTTCACAATGTTGAAGGTATCCAAAACTATCTTCCCTTATATATTTGGTTCAGTAGCCTATCAGAGCCAAGTAACTTGTCTTCATAGAAACCAAATTAATGCTCTGGTAAGGCAGTTACTCATGTTTTCATAGTCTGTTAGTTGTGCATATTCTCTGGCTAATATCTGTCTTACTCAGGTATGAAAAGCCTGAGTTCCTGGGATAAAAAAAAAATTCAACCAAATCTTCATGTGACCCAGCTATAATCTTCAGTTGAAAAGTGCTTATAAAGAGTCTTCACATCCTGGACAGGATTGAAATGTAGGTCTTTCCACCCAAAGATTGTTGTTATTGACTGAGCTGTGGAGGCTTCATTATAATACTGATTACAAAAAATAAATTAAAATAAATTATTTATTGCAAGAAATGCATTGCATCTACACTTCTGTGTGTTTATAGGTGGGATAATGCAGACTTATTATGCCAAGCTACTGTGACATGTAAGTTATCTCATCCAGTAAAACCAAACCAAATTCAAAAGTACCAGTTTCTATAGTCTAGGTTTTGTGGTTTAAGCATCAGTGCACTTAATGAGAATGAATGGTTTGTGATGTGGCATCTTGCACATGGAAATTCAGTATACGTGTAATGCACAGGTTACTGTTGACAGTGCCCATTTTTAGATCTGGTAAATTTCATCACCTTTTCTTGCAAGGTGCTTGACAGTATGTATTAGTCCTTGGAACCTTTTCTATGAAACTTCATTGTCTTCAGGTTAAGGGACCACTTTGGCATTTCCATTCAGTTTCCATTTTCATATAGTAACGTTCCATGCTGTCATACTGGGAAACTTTAATATCTCAGAAATTTATCTTTTACTTGGATTGTGATGACATTCAGCAACTGCTCCATATTCACTGTCATTTTAGTTCACATTGAATGTGTGTACTGTGATATCTCTCCCTTTTATATGTATCTTATTGGAATGTCATCTATACAAATGATATACAAAACAAGTGATGTACATTGTTCTTAGACAACAGTGCATATCACTTGTTTTGTATCTGGAGAATAGACATAAGGCAGAAAGTGAACATCTATGAGATTGAGAGAGAGAGAGAGACTAGAATGGATCTGTTAGAAAAGGATAATGAATTAGCCATATTGCCCTCTTCTGGATAGTGTCGAGCAATCTTACAGAGGATTTCAGATCCCCCCCCTCCACCCACCCTAAATGTGTGAGTAGTATTTCAGGGTTGGACAGAATTGGAATTTGTACAGAGTTAGAAGCTATACATGTGAGTGGTGTCTTGAGCAGAAAAATGCACCAAGTTTTTTGGTAGCTGCAAGAGCTATGGCTGAGATGTTTGTGCTAGTAAAGGTGAGAAATGTTGTCAGCCTTTTAACAAACTTTGTAGCGCACAAGTATTAGAAACCTCAAAATCTTACCATAACCAGTGTCCTCAATTCTGACCTTGCTGTATTTCAGTGAGGTGAAGACAACCTTGTAGACTTCAATGCCACCAAAACTCAGTCCCATTTAATCTCTCACAAGTAAGAAAAATGTTGTCCCATTCCCTAACTTTCATTAATACTCAGATATCCAAACAAATTTGATTTTCCCTTTTTAGGCTGACCTACACCTCGTGCCTTTCTTGGCATAAACTCATCTCAGTCATAGCTTCTGCAGCTGCTAAAAAACTTGTACTTTTCCACTCAAAGGCAACACTCCCCCGTATAGCTGCTAACGGTGTACAAACTTCAAATTCACTCAACCATGAAATACTGCTCTAACATTTAGAGTGGCACAGTGAAATCCTCTCTAAGATTTTGCTTGACACTACTTCCTTGCCCTTCAAATTCAGTTATTTGTGTGTGAAATAAAGATTGATTTATGAGAGTAGTCTGAAAAGTTCTCAGCCTAACAATGAAAAAACGAATTTATAATTTCAAAATTATTTTTATTTTTCAACATAATCTCCCTTAAGACTAATACATTTATTCCAGCGACGCTCCAGTGCCATTATCCCATCCCTGTAAGATCTGCAAAATACCCTCTGCGGCTGCAATCACATCTTGATTTCGAAGAAAAATGCAGACCAGCGCGGAAGAGTTTGTTTTGGGAAGAGATAGAAGTCAGAGGGAGCCAAATCTGGGGAATAGGGTGGATGTTCCAACAATTCATAGTGCAGATCCCTTAATTTTCCCATTGCCAAAACACCTTTGTGGGTAGGTGTATTGTCCTGATGAAAGATGATATTTTTCTTCTGCAAACTGGGTCTTTTCTCACAAATTTTTTTGTCTAGTCTGGTTAAAAGATTGGAATAATATTCCCTGGTTATTGTTTTACCCTTTTCAAGATAATAAACAAAATGCCTTTAGCATCCCAGAACACTGATGCCATGACCTTTCCTGCTGATAGAACCGACTTTGTCTTCTTTGGTACTGAACAACCGGCTTCTGTCCACTGTTTTGACTGCTGTTTGGATTCTGGTGTGTATTAGGAAATCCAAGTCTCATCCATAGTAATAAATTGATGCACAAAATCAGCTTTATTGTTAAAACACTCCAAGCACCGTTTAGAGATTTTCGTACGAGTGTGTTTTTGATCTACTGTAAGCAAGCTTGGCATCCATCTTATGCAAAGCTTTTTCATTTGCAATTCTTCATGCAAAATATATCCTACACATTCTTTTGAAATGCCTATAGTCTCAACAATTTCATGCACTTTGACTTGCTGGTCATCCAATATTGATGCACAATTTGTGCATCATATCATGCACTTGATCAGTGATTTCTGGTGGTGTTACACTTTTTGGACATCCTTCATGTGGATCATCTTCAAGGCTGGTATGGCCCCATTTAAACTTGGGAGCCCATTTCTTAATTGTCGAAAACAAAGGAGAAGTGTGCACATAAACTTTTATAAACTTTGAATGAATTTCTTTTGGCATTAAACCTTCTTTTACAAAGAATTTTATAGCCGCACGATGCTGAATTTTATCCATTTCAAGGGATACAGACAACACTTTTGTTTCAGACAGCTGTATAAAACAAACTACTTGATAGAATGACTTGCAATTTCACATGGATGCTTATGACAGACGCATCAACTTAGAAAAAAAAAAAAAATTGCCAATAGTGTTGCCATCTATAGTCGAGGCCAAGAACTTTTCAGACCACCCTCGTATTTTCATCTACTTTAAGAATTGTTTAGTTTCAGTGAGAATTTTGGTACTATTACTGAATGCTGTATCATAGGTTTAGAAGATATATATTATATATATTTACATTTTTTTGTTTGTTGTTGAACAACTGAAGGTTGAATTCTTTGGAGGAGGCCGTTCCAAAGAACACAATTAGATGAAATGAAAGAGAAGTGATTCGTCTTGTTTCAAGTTGGACTGTAAATGCATATTTGTTAGCAGCAGTTCTCATTCTTATGATTTTAGAGGAGATGGAAGAGTGAGAGTGGCCAGCCACTTCAGAACAGCATTATCCGTGAAAGTATTTGTAGAATATGCATGAGGTGGAAACTCAACATCCATGAAAGAGGGATTGAAGTGTAGTCGAGGCTGAGAACTTTTCAGATCACCCTCATATAATACTCTTTATTTCTGTAATTAGAAAACATTATTTTGCACATTTTCTAAAAATTTACTTAAGTAAATTCTCCCTTACCTGTAGCAGTTACTTTAAGGTATGTTAACAGATTATTTTATCTGAATAAAACACTTCCTTTTAAAAATGCTTAGTTTTGTAATTTAATATATTGTCCCTGTTAATATGGAAATCATAATTTTTAATGCTTTGAAAAAAAATAAAAATAAAAAAATGTTAGATCAAAATATGAAAAGATGAATTTAGTAAACTTGAATAAGTCTTCATGTGATGGAATAAATAATAAACATTGCCTTCAAGTTCCTAAACATGTACTAGTATAGTTAAAGCATTCTATCATTTAGGATCAAGCTATATGAATGACTGTCCTGCTGAAAGTCATATTCCAGTGTATTTAGTAGTGGGTGGTGTGTTTGGAGTACTGAAAAACTTTATGAATTTTTGGAGTCGGTGCAGACATCAAAAAGAGGAAGGTGAAGAACATCTTCAGCAGAGAACTCAGGATAGCATTATCAATTGCTTCCTCTTTGCCTGGTTTATTGCCGGTAAGTTGTCATATTTTGTTGGTGTGAAAGCATTTCTTAACAATATTAAATTGACTCATCACATTTTTTATATACAGTATATAACAATAACACAATAACATAATAAACAATACAGTAATGCCCCACTTTACAACAATCCACTCATATGACATCATGTTCACTCGTACAACAGTTTTAGCGACATATAGCTACTGTGAATCGACTGATGCACAGAATCTGTCAACGTAGTTTATTTATGATGATGTTCTTGCTTCTTCTGTGTTTTGGTGTTTCATTTGTGAATTATAAACTGTTTATAACTATTTTTTATTTTATTATTAATAATATCAGGTAAAATTCAAAGTAAGGGTGCTATTGCTTTCATTGAAAGAAGATGCATAAACTTATTAAGGTTAAAATTATTATAAAAGTTAAAATTATTAAATATAATGGTGATGGCATATCAAACATGGACATAGACAACAGGCTAAACTTGCCTCACACTGATGTTACATTTGTTGAAAACAAAGATCAAGTTCTTAGTGAAGTGAATTGTGCTTGTCAGATGTCATCTCCTTCCAGGAGGTTTACTATCGTGGGCTTCCACCATGTACTGTTTTTGTGCTTCTCGTTTACATTCTTCATAAGAAATGTGCTACACTAGTTAATAACGTACAGTTTCACTGTCCACCCCTCGATATCCTTCAGACAGCTATGGCCTTTTCATGTTACTCACTCCCAGTCATCATGATTTATGCAAGAACTTATAGTACAAAGGCTTTTCTAAAATCTACTAATATCACGGGTCTCTGTTAAGTGGAGGCTTTTGTCTCCTGTAAAACTGAGTTAGCTTACCTCATACAACTGCTTTAAAACATTATTAAACCTAACATGTATCTACATGTGGGGAAAAAAAGAAAAAAAAACAGTGATTCACTACCATGTTTACTCAAATATAACTCGCACTTTTTACCCCAAAATGAAAGTTAAAAAATCGTAGTACGAGATATATGCAGGGATTTTTTGGAAACTAAATTGGTGTTCATAATTAAATCCTCAGTATTCATTATAATTTGTAATTGCTCACAGCATTTAAATTTTAATTGTCAACGATATTTATGCAATCAGCTGCTCACTTTCATGTGATATATTTGAATCTTTCGTAACATTGCTTCTGTAATTAAATTAAAACAAAGTTTCATTATTGCTTGTCCTTTCATCATTTCAAAATCAAAAGATCTTTGAGTCCATCATAACTTTGAGTTTAAAACCAGTACTGTAACTTGAACTTTTCTCCATATTTCAAGCAAAAAATTACCAGTAATTTACAAGACTTGAGATATGTTCTTAACAGTCCTTCACAAATGACTAATGAGAAGTGAAAGCTTAACACAAAATGGACAGCAATGGTAGGCCAGTAGAGATAGTGCAGCTATGAAGATGTGCGGTATTAATAAAAGATCACATGACTCAACAAATTAATGGTAAGTTTTTGCTTGAAATATGGAGAAAAGTTCAAATTACAATGCTGGTTTTAAACACTCAAAGTTATGATGGATTCAAAGATTTTTTATTTTGACATGATAAAAGGACAAGCAATAATAAAACTTTGTTTTAATTTAATTATAGAAGCAATGTTGCGAAAGATTAAAATATATCACTTGATGAAGGCAAGCTGATGATTATTGAGTTGAAATGCTGATTCTCTTCAATTGAATTCCAAAATATCTGAAACTGCCATAACAACATTTACTATCTATAGTTTTAAACTTTTTTCATATGCGAGAGATATGCAAAACTTTTTAATTTATTTTTTCATAAAGTAAATCAAGGGTGCAAGATATACACAAAGGCGAATTATATTCAAGTGAATACGGTATATGACAGTGGTCTTGGAACCTAATGTCATATAACTGGAATATGCCTGTATTTTTATGTTTTCAATATAAGTTGAATCCCAATTTTTAGCTTGCAATTTTCAAAGGGAGGGGGGGGGATTATATATATAAAAGCAAACATAGCCTATAACTATGATTATAGGTACTATATATATAGCTACTATGATTATTGGAATTGAGAGGATAAGAAAAATAGGGGGCAAAAATAGTCTAGAATGATGTCATATTTGTCATTCTGGTTGGTATATGACAGTGGTCTTGGAACCTAATGTCATATAACTGGAATATTCCTGTATTTTTATGTTTTCAATATAAGTTGAATCCCAATTTTTAGCTTCCGATTTTCAAAGGGGGGGGGGATTATATATATATAAAAGCAAACATAGCCTATAACCCGATTGCAGAAATAAGCATTATGACTCCAGAAATCTATGAACAGTACAGTATGGTAGAAGCTACTATGATTATTGGAATTGAGAGGATAAGAAAAATAGGGGGCAAAAATAGTCTAGAATGATGTCATATTTGTCATTCTGGTTGGTCAAGTTTTTAGCATATGCCACTCTCCAACCAATCTGTGTGGGCATGAATGATTGTGGTTGCCTTTAGGTGAGAGATGAATTACATCATCTAGTGTGAGACCACTGCTCTGCTCATTGGATGCTAAAGTGGGTTGAAAAAAAAAGTTCCATATTTCGTCTCTGAGAACAAAGTATTCAAATTGTTAAAATTAAATAAAATAATAATAATAATAAAATTTAACCCACTCATGGTATTAATGATATTATACATTTGCAACCTTTTGTGGGTGGAAATCACATTAAAAAAAATAAAGAAGTATGGGTTGCATTTTTATCTCCTAAATGTATGGTTTTTATTCTGTTCTCCTATGTTCCAGTTCAAAGCCTAACACACTTTTTTTTTAACCATATAAATTCATACTTCAATCATGAAAATATGAAAATTATTGTTTTTCTTTCTTGTCTTGTATTGATACAGTGAGTGTAGCAAAAACCTTGATTAATTATACATTTCAAGACAGGTGTGTGTGAAGTTACTGGAATTTGTCTGTATATATTGTATTTTCATCTTTTATTGTCTTGATTATAATTATCAATATTGTATACCCAATTTGAAGAGCTTGTTCTTATAAACAAAATCATGTTTGAGTATATGTTTAATGTTACATAATATTACAGAAAACTTTTACTTTATGAGCTTGTACATGATGTCACTGAAGCAGCCCAAAATTTTTGCAAAGCAAAAGATCAGAATGTAAAAAAGCACTGTAGTTCAATAATACAGTGAACTATGGTGCTATACAGTTAAGTTTGTTGCCAGTGAATCACTCACAAAGACTAGACTTGTTCCAGATAGCCACTCAGTCAATTCCAAGACATATTAAGCTATTCAAACCAGTCTGGTCATATGTACCATATGATGTCAACATAACTTCAAAAAAAACATCACAACATTTTTACCAGCCTGTTGAGGTCGAGTCAGGAGAAGCTGGCAACATGTTCCAAAGAGGCTAACACTAGAGCTTTGTTATCGTGTCAATGTCTGGAGAATGCTCAAAAATTCCTTTAGGACTAGTATTTCATTAAACAAATCATTATCAAGGGATAACTAAGGGTCAAAGAAAATATCTAGAAAGCTCTCCATATTGCCTTTAAGGAATGCAGTTGAACAGCTGCGAAGATCAAGAAGGTTAGTAAAGCTATTGATTTGCAGAGCAGAAATGAAAGAGTTCATTGTTTTGGCAGACAAATGATATGAAAGATGAGAAGCATGCAGTTAGAAAAGATATTCAAGAGATGATGATAGAAGCAAAAAAGAAAAGTGAGAAACTCAATGTTGTTAAAGGAAATTAACAAAGTGGACAGTGTAATAACTAAATAAATTTGCTTATTTCAATGTTTCACCAAAGTTAAACTGGCATCATCATGGAAATAATATACTAGTATCAATATGTGCATACAGGCAACTACATTAACAGTGAGAAATAAAAGAGGAAGCCTACAGTCCTAAATTGCATCACCTATTATTTTGATTAATTGGACCACATTATGCATCACTTGACCAAGTGCCAAATTGATGTTTTTGGAAAAATATTCTGTTTTTTAAAATTTTCTTAGGAACATATTCCGTTTGGCATTTAGTTCTTTGAAAGAAAACTGTGAAAATATAGACTCCTGTCGGTCTAGATTTTTTTTTTATAGGTAGGTTGCATCATTATACATCAGATGGCAAACTAATCTCCAAAACATCAATTTGGCGCTTGGTCAAGTGATGTATAATGCAGTCCAGTTGTTCTTAGCTGTTAGACTGATTGTCTGCTGATGAGAGGCAATTTAATGCAACCATGTTTGTTAAGGTTAAGATGGTGATGGTAGAAGCAGATTGAATGAAAAGATTCTCAAATTTAAATGTTCTTTGGTGGAATAAGCTGGCTCTTTTTTCCCAGGTGATACTGTGCCAGGTATCAGACATGGTCTACCTAACTTGAGTGGCCATATTGGTGGAAACTGAGCTGATGATAGGAGTAATGGCGAATGAGAACAGGTCATTTTTATAAGTATAGGAGAAAAAAATAGAATAGGCAATAGAACTGAGCTCCTAACCCTCCTGCTAATATGGAGAAACTGTAGAGAAAATGTTTACATTTTACTTCATAATGTATACTGTTTTCATTATTTTGAAAACAAGTATCTTTGATGTGTATTCTTTGCAACTATTAATATTTCTATTTTTAATTTTAATTTAAAAAAATTTTTTTTTTAAATTTCATTTCAGGATGTGTGTGGATCTACCGAATTTATGAACCAGACTATGATGATATGGAGAGTGCATCATACTGTAATAAAACCCTATATCTGTTTTCTTTTTGGCTTGTAACAACCACCTTCATTATTTTAGGGCTTTTTACAAGTTGTCTTTGCTGTTTTACTGTTTCCTCTATATTAACAAACTCCAAGTGAACTTTATATGACTGACCTGAAACCAAAACCAGGAATTGCAGGTTCTTCTGAAAGAATTGTTTTTGAGACAGCATTTGGTAAATTTTAAAAACACATCTTATCTCATTTTCAGTTTTGTATATATCTTTTTAGCATAAGGTTGCTACTTTTTGTTCTGAAAGCATGTCCATAATGTTTTATAAAATAATAGTAGTAAATTCTTACTCAGCATCAGGAATGTGTTCCTGAAAATTGCAATCAGAATGTTCAGAATCTCATTTCGATGAGAATTAATGAAAAAAAAAAGTAGGCAGATTCTTAGGTAAATTATATCAAAGACCATCTTATAGATATGTATAGTATGTAGAGGTTCTCAACATTTTTAACATAATGTTTGACATTTATCTGACTAATTTAAAACAGCCACAGTACAGTACCACACTACTAATGAGTATTTACAGATGATGAGAGGAGAGAAAAATGTAGGGATTGTGATCCTTTTAGGGTGGGGGGGCATTGGAGAGAGAGAGAAAAAAATAAATCATCTGCTCCTTCCTTGAGTTGTTCACATGGTACGTGGAAAGGCTTATGTGTGTTCGTTGTACATGTTGATTAATTTTAACAGTATAGATGACAACACAGATTGATAAGAAAATAAGTATTAACTTATTGCTGATATTTCCCTGATATTCTATCTATCATCTTCAGAGCACATAATCAGTTTGTGACAGTACGCAAAACAACAACAATCCAGTACAACAATGGGACTAGTTTGAACAATTGTAATGTACAACACAGACTAAAATCCTAATTAGGTGCCATCTATGTTAAAGAGAGAGAAAGCAGGTATTAATTAGGTCTTAAGATTGCTGTCGCCCACATTTTTGGAAAATTTATACAGCCATACTTGTTGAGGTTTGGAGTGTGCTTCAAGGCTTGATTCCAAGAACAATCTCTCTCTGACTTATAACAACTTCTGTACAGTGCTTTTGTTTGTTTTTTTTCAAATTGATCCTGTGTGCAGGGGTATTGTTATATATTTGCTCTTCCTTAAATAATTTATTTCCTTTATGAATTTTCCTCTCTACAATAACTACAAGACTTACAAAATTTCCCTGACTCTAATATCTGTATCACTTCTTACGTGTTCATTCTCTAAGGAAAGCAAATTCTTTATCTCTAGTTGATTCCTAATTTTACTCACGTGCTTACCCTGACTGATAAAGGTCATTCCTTGCTAAAAGAAACGAATCCTCTAATTTCTTTCTGGGGCCGTCTCCTCTTCAGATATTGACAAATTTATTTTTTAAAGCTGCACCAGCCGATATCTTAGAATAGAGCGGACTCTTATTCAGGGAGACTTTTCCAGACCTTTGATGCACATAGGTGAATAAATTTAGTGCTTAAACTCGTAAATTAAATGCTCTACTGTGGCTAAGTAAATTCTGGTTTGCAGTCGTAACCTCTATAACATGTTATGCCTTTCTTTCAATCCACCCCGCTATGGTTCAAATTAATGAGTGGTAGTTTTGGTTCATATCACAGGTAAAACTCAGGTATAAAAGAAAAAACATATTTATTGGAATCTAAAGGCATAATATACACTTAGACCAATCTCACTTTCAATCAGTTCAAGGACATGCTAAATCAAACTTTTTCAAACTGATTAATACTCTAATACATGAACAATAAATCCTTCTTTTGAGTTAGAGACTTAACACACATAATATACACATTATACACTTCTACTCAATTTTCTACCTACTATTTTAGTCTTGCATATTAAGCTAGTCACAATCATCTATAATCATTCCTAACAATTTGTCTTATGGATATCAGCCACTGCTAAATAATCACTTAAAGTTGTTAAATATTGTCCATACTCGATTAATAGACTACAATGATCTTTCCCTTTTTTCCAACTGGGTAATTATACAACAAAATCTGTACTTTACAAAGAAGGACAGGCCATCTGAACTGTCCTTCTTTGTTTGAATTACCTTTCAATACTTCCATAAGCCTGCGTCCACATGGTGGGTCACTATGGTCATCAGATTAAACTATGCTCTACACCTGGCGTTTTTTTCCTCGTCTATTCTCGATCTGTTTCGGGCCATCCTCGTTTCTAGCTGCTAGTTCATAATATACGTCCGCAATAGTATTCTGTCGGAACTTTCACTGAAGGCAGCATGTGCCGACATCTCACACTTCAGTACCGGCAGAAATTCAGACAACGAAGGGAAAGCACCCTCCGATATCGAACTACTGCCAAGAAACACCATCAGGAACCACCTGTCCACGAGAGAAGTCAAATCATCATACAGCAAAACAGGTGAAAAAAGCCTTGAGAAAGGGGTGCAAACCCTTTTTATCCTCCCTTCACTTTCCCCCTTTTTAGCACCCTGTTATTAGCCGCGATAGCGCCCTCTTACTTTCCGTGATCTTTTTCCCGCCCGCTACTCACTTCGTCCGCGGGAACTTCAACATATCACAGGATCGCTACCACCTTCTTCCAGGAAACTAATGTGCATCGCTTTCTAAGATTGCCAATGCCTCAGGCCCACCTTTGGACTAATGTTTACATCTAATTTACCCATTCATTGTATACATGATGCATTTCATATAACACTAATTTATACACGAAGTTCTTTACATGGTATTACAATTCTATTTCTATTTACAGTTAGTACTTTATTTCTTCTGCTCCAGTACAAGTTTTTTCTCTCAGCTGATTTTTCTGACTTGTTAAATCCTGAATGAATTGTTTCTTTAATAAAGTGCTTCATTCAGGATGTAACAGTATCCAAGGCATGATGTGCTAGACTCAACTTGCGATAGTGCCAGACATGTTTTTTTATGTTCACTGAGGAGGATGTCCACAGTTCTTCCTGTCTGTCCATAGTAAGTTTAATCACATGAATGGGGCACTTCACAGACTCCTGGACGGTAATAAAGAAGAGATTGTCTTTGAGTGAGTGGATGAGAGTTGCCAATTTGACATACGATTTGACTATGGTGCATAGCTGATATTTATTAAGCATTCTAGATGATTTTCAGATGTGCCTTAAATACATGGGATGGTGATCGTTTTGTTGTAGTCTTCTGTGATACAGTGGGGGGGGGGGGATTTCTGGGGAGTATTTATGTTATAAGAATTATAGCCATTTGCTAAGAAGGTGATGTGAGTAAGTTCAGCAGTGAGACCATTGTCATTGGAAAAATTCGCTCTAGTTCCGTGGGCTAGTGTTTTTAGGATACCATACTGTTGAGATGGTTGATGGCATGATTGTTTGTGCAAATATCTCCCTCTGTGGGTGGGTTTTCTATAAACCAAAAATGATAAGGAATCATCTGGAACATGTGTGATTGGTGTATCCAGGAAGGGCAGACATTCATTAACATTCGTTAACTTCCAGTTTCATTGTAAAGTGGATTTTGGGGTGTTGGTTATTTAAATGCACTAAGAATGTATCTAAATAGCAAGCACATCATCGACATAGTGTAGCCAAAGCATTGGTTTGAGAGCGACTGTATTGATAGCTAGCTTTTCCAAGTGTTCTATGTAGAAGTTAGCTAAGGAAGAGCCCATTGCTGTCCCATCTAATTGTTTGTATATTTTCCCTTTCCATGTAAAATAACCTCTATACTTACTACTTACTTATCCTCTTCACTCCATGCAGAGCATAGGGCCCAATCAATTCTTTCCATCGGACTCTGTTTGCTGCCTCTCTATTAAGTTCACTTCAGGATCTTACCATCTGCTTCATCTCCATTTTTGTCACATGTTTGGGTGTGAAGATATCCCTCTCAATCTTCTGCCTATTGGCTTTTCTAGATGAGATTTCACCAGCATGCATCATCTCCTCGGAGGTTCTTCAGCAATAGAGGTCCAATTTCTTCAGTTTTTCTATCAAGTTTCTTTTTTTTTTTTTTTTTTTAACGTATTGTGTAAAATATGTCTGTTGTCTTTCTAAAACTTATATATATACACAATGTATATAAAATTTATTTTTGAATTTGTCGTCAACTTCACCTTTGTACTACCCTAACTTCTATCAACTCTCACAGATAAGACATTAACCCGCTTACCAGTTAATCCTCCTCATCATCAAATTCCTGATATATACCCACAGGGGGGAGGGGGATGTACAGGATATGATAGTACTACATGAAAAATTTACATTATTACCAGCTTCCTATCTGCAATTTTCCTCCAAATCAGTCTCAAATGTCAAGACTCCAATATTATCAGGTCTTATATTTCTGTCTTCTATGGCCTACCAAGTCTAATTTCTGTTTCCCCCCCACCGTTAAACAGACCTAAAGTTCTCAGCCTATTTAATATATACAGTTCACCAACTCTCGCACAAATCAATCAGAAAAAAATTTATTTTTTTTTATCGACTGCGCCATTTTGAGTGAATTAATATAGCGTAACATTTGAGGTTTACTACGTTATTTAAAAAAAAAGTTAGAGTTTGAGAACAAGACCATGAGAACCAAACCTTGGAGATTCAGTGGCAAACCTTGAAGAAAACCCTAATTGATTCACCCAGAGAGGCATGTGGTGAGGCTGTGTGCAAGGATAGAAAAATCAGAACTCCATGGTGGACACAGGAAGTTAAAGAGGCAGTGAAGGAAAAGAAGAAAGCATATCAAAGTTCTTGGCAAATAAGTCAGCTTGTGCTCTTAGAGAATACAGAGACAAATGTAAGAAAGCTAAACGCTGTGTAAAACTAGCTAAACAAAAGGCATGGGAGGACTTTGGCAAGAACATAGAAAATAAATATCAAGAAGTTGGTAAGATATTCTGGAGATTGTTGAATTGAAGAAGCTTAGAAATGGAGATAAGAGTGCTGTAAAACATGAAAACGGGAGAAAAAGATATCCTTGAAGTATGGAGTAATTACTTTGAAAAATTGCTAAATGAAACAAGCAGTGATATGGTAAAAAACACTCAACAGGCATACAGTCAGGAATACATATGCATACTTGAAGTATAAAAAGCCATCCAAGGCTTGAAATGTGGAAAGGCAGCAGGAGTAGATGATATTTGACCAGAAATGCTGAACTATGGTGGTATGAAAGTCTTACAATGGCTGCACTGCATAGTTCAGAAGGCCTGGACAGAGGGACAAATTCCTGATGATTGGAGTAGACCTCTAATAGCACCCATATATAAAAATAGAAATAAAACTGGATGTGAGAATTACAAAGGTATTTCCCTACTGAGTGTTCCAGGCAAGATTTATGCCAGTATACTTGAGAAAAGGTTGAGAAGAATTATGGAGGAAAAGCTTGGTGAAGAACAAGCTGGATTCAGGCCAAATAGAGGCTGCCAGGATCAGATCTTCACTTTACAACAATTAGTTGAGAAAGCATGGGAATATAACAAAGATCTGTATGCATTTTTGAAAATTATGGAGACAAAGGATAACAAAGATCTGTATTTAAGCTTTGTCGATCTGGAAAAGGCATACGACAAGTTGCCAAGAGAGAAGCTATTCAATACACTACAGTTATATGGTGTCGATGGGGCATTATATCAAGCAATACTTAATCTTTATTTGAGTTGCAAGTCAGCAGTTAGAATTGAAGGAAGTACAGGAAGATGGTTTAATGTTAAATCTGGTGTGAGACAAGGATGTACATTATCCCCTCTGTTATTCATTATCTATATGGATCACATTATGAATTAAAGTGGTATTAAACATGATATCAGAATTGGAGATGTTAATGTCAGCTCTTTACTTTATGCAGATGATGTTATACTTCTAAATAAATCCGTTACAAGTTTGCAAGATTCCCTGACTAAATTGAATAACTGTTGCAATAGATATGGTATGAAGGTTAGCAATACAAAGACAATGAAAATAGGTAGAATCATTGAAATTTCAACTGTGTTTTGAATGGGGAACCTGTGGAACAAGTGAAACGTTTCAGCTACTTAGGCACGATTTTTAGTGAAGATGGTAAATTAAATATGGAAATAGACAACAGAATCAACAAAGCTGGTATGGTATGAATTTATTCAGTTGACTTCCTATGGAATAAGAGAGAAATTAGTCGGAGCACTAAATTAGCTGTATACAAGACTGTATTCAAACCAGTTTTAATTTATGGATCTGAGAGCTGGGTCAGAAGTAAAACACTTGACCAAAGACTAGAGCTCGCAGATATGGGAGTCCTGAGAAAGATTAGGCGCGTGAACAGATGGCATCAATGGCAATATATTAAAAATAGGATATTAGGAAAGAACTTGACATTATCAGCATCCAGGAATGCATTAGCAGAGCTAATCTTGGCTGGTATGGTCACTTAAATAGAATGGGTGAGGAAAGATTAGCAAAATAAGTGTTCTCTGCCAGCTTGGCAAGAAAATGACCCAGAGGAAGACCAAGATATAGGTGTATTAATAAGGTACAAAGTGCCTCAGACGATAGAAATATAAGATCTGATAATATTGGAGTCTTGACAAGTAACAGACTGATTTGGAGGAAAATTGTAGATAGGCAGTTACTAATGATGTAAATTTTTCATGTAGTACTGTCATATCCTGTATACCCCTTGAGGGTACATGTCAGGAATTTGATGATGAAGCTGTTGTAATATCTTTATTCCGATTAGCAGTGCCCTTTTGCTTTCGTAACCTTTTCTTACTTATATTCTATTGCATAGTATGTTTATTCACCTTTTGTATTTACTAGTCGTATGCCTGTGAACACTGTAAAATTTAGTTGTTAAGACTGCACCACCAGTATATTTATATCAGCATAAGACTCAGTAATACATCCAGTAGATCTCTCTTACTAGCATAACTTCCTTCAATAAAGTTTATATAAACACTCGTGGTTCTCAAGTATTTAAATTACACTTTTAATGCCTTAGTTGTTTCCCACTTACAAGTCCTACGAACAGTGCATTGTAAATTAAATGATCAGGCGGCACTCTATTGACATATAAATAAAACAGTTATTTACATTAATATCAAAGTACATTAATTAAATGATATGGAGGTTACTCCCTCTACCTATCCTTTAGACCAGGGATTCTCAGCCTATGGTATGCATACCGCTGGTGGTACGTGAGCCACTGCCAGGTGGTGCGAAAACAGATTTGCTTACTGGTACATCTAATATCTTGAATTAAATATAGTGGTACGCCACTGGAAAAGGTTGAGAACCCCTGCTTTAGACTTTTAGCATAAAGAAACAAACTTTCCCTTTTCAATACTAAATAACTGTACAATATAATTACTCAATTACTTCTTTGCTCATTAAATCAAATTACTAAAACTCTAATTTACTCACAAAGAGGTTAGCTAATTATTACTTAATTCTTATCATTCCATCTATAACATATCTCCTAGATTATAAAAGGAAATGTACAACAAAAATGGAGCAAACTTACAGAGGCTGTGTTGCACACTGAATCAAAGGTCTTGCACTAAAGTCCCTATGCCATTTCTTTCATCTCGGGTCTTAGGCTTCCTTCTGGAATATCTTGCTTAAGTGGCATCTCCTCAGGGAATTGGCACGTTTTGGACTACAATTTGTGGTACTCGAATAGCTCAAGGAAAAGGTTCCAGCATACAGGCAAATTCTCTGGCACTTGAAGTTCGCTCTGCGGCTATTGACTTCAGTTGACCTCCCGTGGCAAAAAGACATCCGACCGACACTTGGTCGGGTATTTACATCAGCTGTTCTCTCGTCATTCCCATTTTTCTCCTCTGGCATGGGCATGCCCTAACGTCTGTTCCTCTGGATCCTACTCCCGGTATTTCTGCCTCTAACTGCCGCTTACCTCTGATTGCCGATGATGATGTTCAACTCAGTCCCTTTTTATTTCACATTCTCTGGGACCTTGCACGAAGGGTTATAACTCCCGAAGAATTCAGCATGACTCCTTGATCTTCTGATAAGACCGACCCATTCTTTCTTTCTTCTCCTCCGTGCACTCCTTTAATCCTATCTTGTCGGACAGTGGAAACTTGTCTGAACCTTGCCGATCTCTTAGACACTGACTTTGAAGGTGTTTATATGCAAAGCTCATAAGCAACTTTCTCATACACTTAAATCGTAAACAACTTTCTTATGCCCTTACATAGAGCTATTATACAAAGTTCTGGTTGCAAAGCATTGCCTTTGTTTTTGACATTCTAGAAATTTTTGTTAAAGCAGTAAGTACAGTTAATTCCCATTGGATTATTTACAATAATATTTAGCAAAAAACATAGAGACAAACAAGGTTATTTTTGTAACATTCTCATGGAATTTGAGCTCTGTAAAATTTGATGTAAAGCTCTTTTGCATTTCCAAGCTACATAGAGTTTTACAATAGTTTGAGAGTTAAAGTGAGGAAAACAGGAAATTTTAACTACACACAAATTTGCCTTAATGCACATCGTGGCTAACCAAAATTTAATATGCACGCAGGTTCGCTAATTTTTTGAAGATAGTGCATTGGCTAGAGAATAGGCAAGGTAGTTACAAAACATTTTATTCTAAGCAAAAAAAAAGTACAATATACATAGAGAAGAAATCTCTATAAGCCCTTTCACTTACTAGGTAGGCAATATTTACATTCAAGCTCTCAATACACTCATTGCTTTACCTAAATTTACAATGCCAACTAACTTGACTTAAACAAATAGTAGTTCTCTATATCACAATTAAGCACATATTCATTCGTTAAGCTAACAAGTTAACATTTAAACTTCCCTTAAAGACATTGACTTAATTACCACTTCGTTGCATACAATATCGATTTGTAAGCCCTTGACATTAACAAAGCTGGTACTTACATAAACCCTTGGATAGACAGTCCAATCAGTTAGCACAACCTTAGTTGTATCGATTTGATGTTGCGTTCTATTCCTTGGTGATTATAGCTGCTTGGACAATTCTGGCGGTCATGATACAAGGAATAATTGCCGTAACAGACTACGGCAATTATTCCTTGCTGGGGAATAATTGCCATAGTCACCACGAAGTCTGTGAATCTCTACGCTCTCATAATGTGTCCTTGCTTCCTTGGAACCATCATCGGGAAATATGGCCTCTCCTATATCCGTGTCGTAAGCATGTCCTCAGGACTGGACAGCACTGGGAACCTACTATCTGGAGACTAAAATCAAAAGGGTCCAGAGACGAGCGAGAGCCAGCCAGAGAGAATCCCTCCTCCAGTTTGTCTCCATCCTCCTTTATATTATTCCCAGTCATTTTGTTCTTTACCAAGTAGTTTTCGGGATTAGCCACCAGCATGAGGATGCATTCTTGTTCCCTCTGTTCTTGCTGCCTTTTTCTAACATTGCGTGACCTTGCGACCTCTTGTTTGCTTCATCATCACGATAATCTGGATTAATCCCTTATTGTTTTATATACAGGTCCATTTACATTGATATTTTTTGAATTTTTACAGCAGAATTATTTATTCTTCTTAGTACAATATAATTTCCAAATTTAAAATATTCAGAAAACCCTGTAAAATTGAACGCAAAAAAATTTACAAATTTAATTATGTGAGAGATTTTATGTGTGGTTGCTAACCACAAGTACAGCCCTCCTCCTTTCTCATCTGGGCTTGGGACCAGCCATGATGGAGTTAAAATAACCTTCATGTACTGTGAATTTAAATAGTTCAAATACAGCAGGGGAAAAGTATGACTTCAGTAAATCAAGGGTTTCAATTAACAGCACATTTGTGAATAGTGAGGTGATATCAAAACTCGCCATTATGCCTGAACAAAAAAGAAGTATTATGGAATAAAACTTCTTTAATGGCAGCTGTTCGCATCGGCCCTTTTTCCTTGCCATCCTCTTTCTCTCTCTCCTTTGTTTGCTGTTCGCTGAGTGCTCTGAGTCTTCCACGGTCAGTTTGTCATCGTGATTCTCCACAAGCTCTTCTACATCAGCCTCATCAACCTCTTCTGTGTCAAGATTCTTTGCTGTTGAAATGATCTCTCGCATGGCTGCAACTGCTTCTGATTCTCCAGCTTCTTGGTCTGCACTGTTGTCATCCTAAGAAAAATTAGGAACGAGTTTCTTCCACAGTGCATAAAGGGTTCTCTGTGTCACTCCATCCTAGGCAGTTTTAATAAAAGAAATGGCATGGAAAAAGTTGAACTTGGTGTCTTCCAGAAGTCCTTCAGTGTCTTGTTAGAAGAAAGAGTCGCATCGAAAAGCCGTGAGAACAAAGCTTTGGTGTAAAGTTCATTAAAACACACAATCACTTCTTGATCCATGGGTTGGATCAGTGACGTCATGTTTGGAGGCAAGAACTGGACTTTGATGAGGTCAAAGTTGATTTCAAGAATATCCTCTAAGTCTTGAGGATGGGCACTAGCATTGTCAAGGATCAGTAGTGCTTTCAAAGGCAAATTGTTGTCAGTGAGGAACTTCTTCATGCTTGGGGAAAACACCTCAAAAATCCATTCTTTGAAAACTTGCTGGTCTACCCAGGCTTTTGCATTGGATTTCCCCATCACTGGCAGTTTGGACTTAATGATTTTCTTCCCAAAGCACCGAGGATTTTCTGAGTAGTAGATCAAAAGTGGCTTTAGTTTAAAGTCTCTGCTTGCATTTGCTGCCAAGAACAAGGTAAGCCTATCTTTGATAGGCTTATGTCCTGGGAGTTTCACTTCTTCTTGCTTGATGTAAGTTCAATTTGGCAAGTGCTCCCAAAATAACCTAGTTTCATCCCCGTTAAAAATTTGCTGTAGCAGGTAGCCTTCCTTCCTGATTAAATCTTTAACTTTTTTCACTAACTTTTCTGCAGCCTCTTTATCTGCACTAGCAGCTTCCTCCTGTCTGAGAACACTATGAATGCCTGTTCTACCTTGGAATTGTGAAACAATCTGAGGAATTCAAAGCCTTGCTCTGAATTCCTCAGATTGAACTGAGGTACATCCTGGAGTTTTCTTCTGCAATTCTTCAAAAATTAACTTAGCCTTCTCACAGATCATTGTCTGAGTTACTGAATCTTTCTTCATCTGTCTTTCTCTAATCCAGGTGATAATGATAAGCAGCGTTTCTATTCCTTCATTGATTGAAGATCTATTCTTGTCAGAAATATTCATTGCACCAGCAGACACCCTAGCACCCATAATCTTCTCTCTCTGTTGCCACAGTTGACCTAGGAATGCCATACTCTTGAGCTACATCTGTAATTGTTCTGCCTTTCTGCACTTTATCTACAATTTCTTTTTTCTTCTCTATGCTCAACCAAGTGTGCTTCTTTCCTGAATTATTCTTCTGTTCACTTCTCTTTGGGCCCATTCTTAAATTTCACTCAAAAAAAAATAACTTCCGATGCACAAAATTTTTACTTTCTGAAAAATGCAGAATTGAAAATTAGCACAAACAACAACCAAACACCAACGCAGCCCAACAATAAATGACAAATAACATCGCACAATTCTATGCATGCATATGCGCCAGATGCGAAATTCAACTGTCGAATTGCAGGAAGGCAAATTGTGAGGCACCACTGTAGCACTTAAGTCTTCACTCACTAGCTGCCAATTATTCATGTAAGACTCAAAGAAATTATGTAAAAGCTACATGAAGATATTTCAACAGTGTGGATCCTTCTAAAATTTATGATCTAGAAATTTTTAATATCTAAACAGCATAATGTGTTACTTTTATTTTATTTTTATTTGCACTAAACTTTGTGGTACATGAAAATATGAGATAATAAGTGACCAGATGATAATTAATGACAGAGATAAGTTACAAATTATAGAACTTAAATTTTCCATCTATGCCGAAGTATATTAATGTATTACTTGCACCTAATTTGCTTGTTTTCTTGAATTATGCAGATGTTTTAATTATGAGTATCATAATTCAAAACCATCTTAGTTTGAAGTAATTACAACAAATATAAAAATATGCATAAACAGAGAGGGATGAGAAGTATAGGTTATGTTTATAGAACTTGTGATGTTTCATTATCATGCTTATGGAAAATTTGTAGTTTTGAGTTGCATAATTAACATGCATAAAATTAATTTCATAATAAACTAAAAATGTTAGTTTATTCACCTAATACACATAAAAGGTAAACATGTGTCTCTATTTTACATGTTCTTTTTTTTTTTGTGTATAATCTCATAATCTATTATGTCTGTCAAAATGCATTTTTTCCTTTTCCAGATTGTCTCTTTAATGGGGATGGCAGGGTAAGCTAATAGGTCACCCCCATCCCAAATTTTGGAAAGGATAAAAACCCTTCAAAAGTTCATTGTCCCAGATTAGATTTAAACCTATGTCTTTCCGACCAAAAAATGTCATTGCAATGGCAGTGTTATATACATGTATATGAAGTAGAAAAGTATTATAGTTCTGCTTCATCAGGAAATGCCATTTAAGTTTTAATCCAAATTTTGTGTTATAGAATGAAACTGGTAGAGTGCAAGACTGTTTCTAAACCAAACAAGACTGTTTCTAAATCCTGGACATGAAAAGTTTATGCACCTCCTGATCCAGATGATGATGACATTTGACTTAAAATTTAATTAAGAAAATAATTAAATATTAAAAAATTGTATAAAAGAACATCAGATTGTAAATTGAATATCTAGATAGCTTAATAATAATTCTTATTATACAACACCTCCAAGGACTCATCATTGAAGAACACTCTACTCTATTCCACTGCACATCTTAGATGTGTGTAGTGGAGTAGAGTGCACTACACATATCAAAGATGATTCGCTAGCCTGGTTGGCCAAGTGGATAGCACACCTGCCCTCCAACCAACAGGTTGTGAATTAGAATTCCACCTTTGGTATGGATATTTGTAAAAGCCTGCTCTGGATGAGTTATATTATGACCCCTTTGAGTTTATAAGGCTTTTCTCTCTTTTTTAAAAATTTCTATTTAAATCTTAAAAAACTTTTCTTGGTGAGAGTTACTGATGATAACTACCATGAAATCATTTTATTAGCTTTATTAAGTCGATATAAAAATGTCATAATCAGTTCTTGAAATTTTTGCAAACTGAAACATTGGTTCATCAGGTACTGTACTCTCCCACTGAACAACATGATGGGATTTTAATTTATGAAATCCTGATATGAATATGATATTCAAGAGTGAACAAATTATTGGCATTTCTGATTTTTTTGCGTTATCACTTATAACTGGTGAGAGGGTACTGTATATGCATTGTACTTATATTAATGAGTTCACCAGCCTGTATTTTCCATAAAAAATAAATCAATTGCAATAAAATGGAATGGACTATGGTGCTGTAGTCAAAAAGAGAAAACGTTTGTGTGCACTCACTCTTTTCAGTGGACATCACCTGTTAGCGGCAAGTATATCATTTTGCTAGAAATTGGTTGGCGTATTTTTTATCTCTGATTACCTGTGGGAGTAATAAATATTCGTTATCAAATTTTTGATATGTAGAAGTTACTATGATAGGACTACATAAAAAAAAATTTACTTTGGATCTTTCCTTGCCTTCTAAGTGAGATAAGCTGAGATTAGCTCTGGTTGTACATTAATGAATACTAGCAATGTCAAGTTCCATCCTAATATCTTAATTTTTAATATCATTCTATTATTCTATTTAGGAAAAAATAAAAAAAATAATTAATGTTGTCTCTAAAGCAAGGTTTTCTATTTATATAATCCTTCACACACTCCATTGTTAATGTTCTGTTATTTTTCTCAGAATTAGTATCTGTCATCTCTATTCTTTGTTTTATTTTTTTTTTAATTTCTTTTTTAGTTCTAATCCAGCTGTCAAATCAATGAATGAAAATTGGTGTGAACATTGTCTTAAAATTGTCTCTAAATAGCTGAAATGTTTTACATGTCTCATCGGTTTTCCATTCAAGAGGCATCTGTTCCTGTCTATTTTTTCAGTCTTTATTGCCGATTTTTATGCCTATTTTTTACAGAATAAGGACTCCTGTACTTGTACTGGATTTATTTAAGAGTATAGCATCTGCATAAAAACAGTTGAATGTCTCTAGTTTTGATATCAGGCCTAATTAATATCCTTGTAGGACTGCCTCAGAAACATCAGATCCCTCTCATTTGTTTCTTTCATTAGATTTCAAGTAAAATTACATCTTGCTATTTTCAGCAGACATTAGAAATGTTCTTAGAGATTGAGAGGGAAAAAAAAAAAAAAAAATGTTGTCTCTAAAGCAAGGTTTTCTATTTATATAATCCTTCACACACTCCATTATTAATGTACTGTAAGCTTGGTTGGTGTAACAGAATATTGTTTTGTTCATGTACATAACTAAACTGTTAACATGTATAATTATACAAAATTTAAATTATTTAAGTTGATTTAGATTTATTTGTTGTAAATAATTCAGTGTGATAGTGTACTTACGTATATGATATATAATGTTTATAACCTCACATTATATTTGGTATGTTGTAATGTGACATATTTCATAACATACTGTTATGCAGTGGTGTGATCTTAACCATAAGATGTGTCCTCAGTTATTTTCTTTATATGTAATATATTTGTAATTTATGTAATTTTGTAATTTATATAATGAATACAAAATTACATATGTAATTTTGTATTCCACAGCCAGCAATTTACTTTTAACTAATTCAGTGATTTTTACTTAACATATAAGGCATTAAACAATCATCATTGGCAGGATTCTTGAAAATGTCAGTTTACTAAATGAAATGTTAACAAAAAATGTTTTTACTTAACACACACACACACACACACACACACACATATATATACACATTCAAATATTTATATACTTTTTATTATAATATTATTGATGATAATTGCATGCTTAAAATAATTTGTATGCCTAACTCGTTGCAGTAATACGGTCTTTTTTTAATATATAACATCTGCTTATTTTTTAAATAATTTGAGTCATTTTGCATACTTTTTATGATAAAGCTTTAAATGCGTATTGAATTGACTAGTGTTTACGCATAATGGTTTGAGAATGAAAATTCTCATCATTTCATTACACTGAGAATGATTTGCCAAGAGTGAAAATTTATCAGCAACATGCCTCTGCATTTAAATATAAATAAATGTTGCTTCCATTAGCAAAAGGCAAATTCAGAAATTCTGGAATTAGTCTTACAAATTAACATTCACTGTGTGAATGAATGTTTAAATGTTTTATATCTGTTAAATTTAAGACTAATGGTAGTGAATGTAAAAAAAAAAAAAAAAAATGCTGCACACATATTAAGGCAATACAGGTTCTGCTGTAACTGGTGTGTGTAGGATTAATAAAAAATAAAATAAATTCTCTCATGTCTTTTATTACCTGCTCTCTTTGGGAATAAAAGACACGAGAGAATTTATTCCCATCAAGAACGGCAGATCTCTTTTATCTCTAACTTCTTGGAAGATCAATAGGCAGCCGGTCTCCATTTATACCCAATCATTGATAGCCGAGTTTCAATCAGTTTACTGGCATCAGGATAGAGAGTATAAAGGACAACCACTGACATCTTTGGCTCTAAATCCTAACAGGTATAAATATTATCTGAAATAGTGAATGATCTACAATCGATTTGTTTGAGTTGTGGAATTAAAAATCTGAGTTTTCAGGAATAAAAAACCTACTTGCCAGAGATAAATCAAAACTTCATTAAAATGTATATACAGCTAATTCTCATGATTTCAAAATAACACGGCTTAGAAAACAAAAGCAATTCTATTTTTACACTGTATGTTTTGATTTAACATAGTTCAAATGGTGCTTATTTTTAAAATTTCTGGTTGAATTCAGTTCTGTTAAAAAGGGTATTTCCATCATAATTATCATTTCCTAGTACGCTACATATGTAGACAAATGCCAAGTAGAACTTATATATTGAAATCACAAAGTGTTAGCGGCTTTAAAACAGGTAAGGATTATTTGACTATTATTTTGCAGTAATGCTTCAGAAGATCGTATATTGAAACCATTACTCATTAATCAGTCCCTAAGACCGCGGCCAATGAAAGATGTGGATTTTAACGTGTTACCAGTGCACTGGAAGGCAAATAAAGAAAAAAGGTTGGGTTGGAAAAGAAATTTTTAATGAATGGTTCCAGCAGAGTCTTGTTCGAGAAGTTAAACGCTATTTGTGGTGGGGGGGGGGGGGGATCTGGACTTTAAAGTTTTATTGATTATAGACAATGTACCTGTCCATTCTGTTTTAGAACACCTGAATGTGGAATTTTGTTTTCTGCCACCTAATACAACCACTAGACAGGGTGTGATCGCTATCTTCCAAACTTACTACATGAGAGCATTCCAATACATTTTGGGTAAACTAGATAAGGATAATTTACTGACAGTTATTGATGTGAGGAAGAAAATTTTTATTTTGGATTGCATAAAACTTGCTAAGTTGGCATTATCAGAATTGAAACATTCAACTTTAAATGCATGCTGGAAAGCTACTTGGCCAGAATATGTGAAAAAGAAAAGAAAAAATCATGTATCTTTGCATACAACTTAATATCCCAGTATCATCAGATTAGCACATGCAGTTGACGGAGAAGGATTTGATGATTTTTTGTCTGCAGATTTGAAGAATTGATGGTTGACAAGGCTGCTAATGATGATGAAATAATGGAAGCTGTGCTTGAGAATCTGAATGAAAAAGAAAAAAGTAACGATGATGATGAATAATTCCACCCCACTCACTGCATGATTAATTAAAGAAGGGCGTTAAATGGCTAGTAAATTGCAGTCATTTTCTTACGCATGATCCAAATACTGAATGAGCTGAAACATGAACTGAAGTCATTTATGGTGCGATATGAAGAATTATACAAAAATCTAGTCAAAACAGGATTTCAACAATTAATTACAGAGTTCGTGGTAAAAAAAAAAAAATTCAGAATTATTGGAAATTAGTGGTAATTTAGTTGCTTTTACTGAAGAAAATGTTTTGCTTGCAGTATAAACCGGACAGCCAAAGAGTTTCAAGTGATGGAAGTGATTTAATTTCAGTCTCACACAAAAGAATGTGGCTACTGTCAGAAGTGCCAGTGAATAAAATTTAACTAATAACCATATGCACGGGTGTATTTGGACCTTTTTGAATTTCTGTTTTATTAGTGACACACTATTTTCTTTAAGAGATGCATACATATATATATTGTTTGAAAATAACTTATTGTTCTTATCGGGTATTCACATCTGGAACCATTCTTCTATTTTTTCATGTGCACTGTATTCTTTTTTACGCGGTTCTCATATACACAATTTTTTCTGGACCCAATCTACCATGTAAATGGAGAATTGGGTACCTAACATTTTCATGAACTATCCACCTTAAATATTCTAATATAGTAATACTTGATTTGTCAGTTATCTCATTACTGGTTTTTTGTGGCCATTGTTTAACTTGTATGTTAATGATGTTGGGACAGATTTAATGAGAGATATGTAGCTGTTTGCAGATGATATGGCCTTACAGAAAGATCACAGTAGACTTTGTGAGTGGATAAATGAGTGGAACTCAGTTTAATGTTATCAAATGTAAGGTCTTGAAATGTAGTAGGTAGGCAAGTATGGAATGCAGAATATACAATTAAAGACAAAATTAAAAAAGTGAAACATATGAGAGATCTGGAGTGGTGGTAGTAGATTTGAAGTTTAGGGATCACATTATTAAAATTATGAGAACATCACAACTGATTATGACAGTGATGATGAAGGCCCTGATATGGTTCCCTTGTATAATCAGGGAACCATGACTGCTTATGTACAGTTATCTGAGGATATTTTAGAGAGGGTACAGAAGTGATTTCACTATGTTGGGGTCAGAGCTCTACTTTAATCATCTGGAATTCATCCCTCTGTCCAGGCCTTCTGAATTATGCATACAGCCACTGTAAGACTTTTATGCCTTCATACTTGAGCATTTTTAGTTGAATATCATCTACTCATACTGCCTTTCCATATTTCAGGCCTTTCATGGCTTTTTCTACTTCAAGTATAAATATGTATTCCTGATTACATGCCTGGTGAGTGTTTTTTACCACTGTGCTGTCGCTGCTTGTTTCATTTAGCAATTTTTCAAAGTAATTGCTCCATACATCAGGGATATCTTTCCTCCAGTTTTCAATTCACCTTTATCATCTGTAATTATTTTTTCAGCACTCTTTCCTCCATTTCTGAGCTTTTTCAACAGCCTCCAGAATATTTTGCCACCTTTTGATATTTATTTTCTATGTATTTGCCAAAATCTTGCCTCTCTATTCTCTAAGAGCACAAGCTGACTAATTTGCCAAGAACTTTTGATATGCTGGCTGAATCAATCAATGTTTTCTCCTGGACTTGTCACTGAATCTCCAAGGTTTGGTTCCTGTTCTCAAACTCATTTTTTCTTGAATAATGTTTGTGTATTTTAGTCTACAGTTGACATCTGAGAGCTGCTCAACTTTTATTCGCTTTAAAAATTTTATTTTTTTCCTTACAAATTTCATGCTGCTTAAGACTAAATGGTGATCACTCCCAATTTTAAATCCTCTGTACATTCTAGTCTGCACCAGTAAGAAAACATCCCTATCAACAATGACATAGTGAACGAGACTTTTCTTATTCCTTGCCTCTTCTCTCCATCTGAATTTATTCACATTTTAATGTTGCAACATTGTGTTAGTAATAACCAGTCCATGTCCTGAGCAAAAATCCAACAGGTATTTGCCATTATTATTAGCTTTGCTCTTTTCTCCAAATGTCAAAATAGTTTTGTATATATGACAATCATTTCCTATTCTACTATTTAGATCCCAACAAGGATGAAAACTTTTCCTTTTTCGTTGTGTCAGTTGCTTTCTCTAAAGCCTCAAAAAATTCCTCCACTTCTACTTTAGTAGAACCTTCTATGGGACATAGGACAAATAAGTCTCATTGTCCAGTTCCCCAAAACTGAAATTCAGGGGACATATTGCAAAGTACTGGGACTTTGCAATATGTCCCCTGAATTTGTTTTCTATTGATTGTCACCCCCAGGTCTTTTGTCTCCCCCTACTTTCTCCAATCAAGTATGCAGCCTCCCATCAATGTATCCCAAACTTCAAGACTTTACATTTTGCTGCATTAAACCAACACCCCTATTCTTTTGTCCATCTGTCTAGTTTATTTAAATCCTCTTGCTGGGCCACCACATCTGTACTATTACTAATAACCTTTCCCAGCTTCACATCATCTGCAAACAACTAAATATCTCTTTGCAGTCCATTGACAATGTCATTGATATAAAGGTTGAACAATACAGGTCCCAGTACTGAGCCCTGTGGAACTCCACTTATGACCTTCTGCTTCCTTGATATTGCCACACCATACACAACTCTCTGATACCTATCAGACAGCCAATTCTGAATCCAGTTGACTAACCTGTCATCTAAACCCATGTGCTGTAACTTAAATTTGATGTTCTATACTAAGGCAGTTTCTAATATTTCAAAAATTAACCTTTGATTGTTTCCTCAGTTTGTTCTAGTCATTAAATTGTGATCATCTTTCAAAAATTTCAGTGTTATTTGACTGTAGTTTGTCTGCCTGTAATGTGCATTGAAAGATGAGTAAATGTATAGCCTTTTGTAATTCTTTTAATGTGAGTAAATGTATAGCCCTTTGTAAGCCAGTGTTTCCAAGTTGTCGGATCATGGACCAGCACCATCTGTGGATGATTACATGTTAATCATCACACCTTGCTCAATGTCAGTAGTCCAACCATGCTTATTGCTAGATTCATTGTATTTGACTCAGAGCAAAGTAATCTTTATCACTCTTGAAAATAAATAAGATACTACATAGATAGAAAATAATTATCCCTCTTTCTCCCCTCCTCCTCATTTGTTATCTCTATTTTCCAAGTGAATTTATTAGTTTTATACCATTAGTGTTTTTATAGCTGTCTTTTATATTATATAGAATACATACAAGTTATGTTATTTTTTATTAGTATTAACTGTTGTGGCAGCAATTTTTTTTAAAAAAAATTGCTGCCACAACTGTTAAAAAATTTTGAAACTCTTACCAGCCCATATGATAGGTTTCAAATTAAGAAATACTGCTCTACGCTTCTACTATTTCACTAAATACTTGGTTACAACTGCTTTTAAAATATTCAAGCAGGGTATGTTGCACCAGCAAAATAATTGTACAAGAGTTAATATTTTATTTGTAAACATTAATAATTCCTATTAGTGGTCCTAACAGATACTTAAGCTCCCATGACCTTTCCAAGTATTCTTGAACTTCGCAGCTGTAACTCAAGGATAAGGTGATTAGCCCTATGCCTCCCAGTGTGTCCTATGTCTGTAGATGCATGTGTTCATGGGGTAGGTTTGCCTACCCTGTTCTGGGGGATGAAAAACCAGAGTTTCTGGGTGAAAAAAAAAAAACCCTACCTCTATATGAGACTGGCTAATTCACCTTTCATCGAAAGAGGCCAGATAGGTTCCTCATGTCACTGCTGGGAATTGAACCCAGGTCTTTCCAACCAAAGGGCTTTGTCTGTACCAACTGAGCTATGGAGGCTAAACATTAATAATAATTTAGTTTAAAAACTTGACCCCTTTTGATCTCAGAGTTGCATTTTATCTTATGACAGGTTCCTGTTTAAATGCATTTGAACTTTTACTTAATACATAATGCCAATGAAAAGCATAATGCCTTATTTGATATTTGCTTGTTCTTAGCCAAAATGCATTTTTCCAAATGCTGTCCATTAAGTCTTTATGTAAAGTGTGTTAGTCCAAAAACATAAACCATGTTATTGTTATTATTTTATTTTATTCTTTTTTTTTTGTGCATTTGTCGTATTAATTGTATATAGCAATCACTGTATTAAAGGACTATGAATTTTCATATGTAAATCTCCTTACCGTTTGATGAATTTTAAAGGAGTTTATCAAAAAATTTCAATTTTCTTTATGATAGTGATATTTTAGATAAATTTGTCAACATAGCTATGCATCATCATAAATGCATAATTTAGTATTACAAGGTGCATCTTTAATTAGGATACTCACTTTTAACCTTTCTTATAAGGTTGTTACTTTTCCTGCATAAATTATGTGATCTTCTTATATATTGTGTGCTGAAAGCAAAAACATTATTACTTTCAGTTTAAATGTTTGTATATATATTTTAACTGTGACAGAAAGTCTTTCTTTTGCATAATTTGATCAAGTGTGTCTCATTATATAGAAATGCAAATATAAGTAGACTTGTAAAATAACATCTGTGGTCTTTTAAACCATGAAGACAGAGCTGTTTTGTATCCAATATACATATTGGTAATGGTTGTTGTAAATATAATAGCTTGAAAGGAATAAAATATTATTTTCATTCTCTCTCTTAAAGGAAAAGATTGTTACTAAGTGCAAAGTTGCTTGAAAATTGTCCTTTTGCCTTGTAAAATTCCAAGCGTATATCATTAGCTGCCTTATAAACTTCGAATATGGATTATTATACAAAAAGAGAAAAAAAAGTAAATTAGTTTTGTAATTTAAAAATAGTGACAATTTGATATGCTGTTCAGATATGTGAAAATTAATGTGAAAGAAGACTAGTTCTGTTACCATAATTTGTAAATGTATTCAGCTTTATGAATCGAAGTTATATTTACACTGAGAGTAGTTCTAGACTTCAGTTGTACATAAACATAAATGCTGGTGAACTTAGTATTCTTTAAATTTGTAAATATGTCACACCGATAAGTTTTTCATGTATATAAAAATAGCAGTTTCTACAAATTTTTACCCAGCCTATGCTCACTTAATTCCCCATAGGCTAAAACTCATTTTTAATATTTTTCACATAGATACATTGTGTAAGTACTTGCATTGATTTGTAATTCTGTGTACTGTATGTATTCACTTAGATATATTATAATTCAGATAAAGCTAGTAATAGTTCTGAAGCTCATTTTCTGTTCTTCCATGGATGTGTTTCATAAGTATATTTCAATTTCCACATACCATTGGTATAAATCATTTATAACCATGATATAGTTGTTGATTAAGTGCATTATGTTCACATCGTTCTTCAAATATGTGGTATGTTGTAAGTTTAAAGCATACATCACAATAGTAAAAATTATTATTAAAACAATGCCTCTGGTTATTTTGTATAACTTTATTCACTTTGAAATGCATTAAAACCTTACATTGTTGTCATTGATTGAAATATATGTATTTCAATCAATGTTAACTGAATATGTATTTATCCATATATATATATATATATATATATATTCAGTTAACAGAGATAATATTATATAATTTTTGAATTATTCAAATCAGTAATAGCCTTTTCTGTTTTGAAGTCGAATATCAAAAGCATAATCCATATTTTAGAAATGTTCTGGTTCCTATAAAATTTATAAAATGTTTTATTATGATCTGAATCCATGAATTTAAAAAGGACTTATTGCAGGAGGTCCTCCATCTCACACACACAGCTCATCATATTGTGTCTTGAATGCATTCCAACCATACACAACTCTCTCTATGCAAAAAAACTACAGGTTCCAGTGATAGCCTCTTATCTCTGCCCTTTCTATGAAAAATTTGATCCACATTAATCCAGTAATAAGCCCTGACTAACTGAGATATCTCAATCATGTCCTCCCCCTCTTTCTTTTCTCCACTAGACTTGGCACTTTGTATTCCTTACTTAATCTGTCTTCATATTTGCATTCCAGAGACGAAAAACCACCTTAGTCAATCATCTCTAAACCCTTTCCAAAATTTTATCCTTTTTGAAAACCTGGTGACTAAATCTGTGCATAGTAGTCCATATATGGTCTAATCAAAACCTTTTATACAGTGAAATCATAGCATCCTTACTTTCGTGTTGATGTTTTCCACATCATTGCTATAATGTGCTGTGCTCACAATTTTAGCAAAATGTCCTTGAAATTTCACGTCCCTATCCACCAACACCCCCAGTTCCCTCGTTTCCTCTGCCTCCTCTCTCTCTCCCCACACTAATCTTATACTTTACATCCCATCTGTGCAATCTGAACTTTAAAACCTTACAGTTTGCTATGTTGAACTGGCAGTACCATTCATTTACCAATACAGTTTGTTCAATAGATTAAAGATTCCAAGAAATTATATTGTTGGTTAAATCCTTTATCAAAGTGTAAACAAGCAATGTTTGCTAATGAAGTATCTTCACGACTGGACTACTTGTATATAGAGGCTAATGACTTCACATCAATTGCCTTAATATCCCATAATGCAAAGCATATATCTGTATAGATGTGCATAATGCTGTACATTATGGGAAAGGCAACTAACCAGACTGGTTTCAACCTTTATTGAGGTCTCATCAGTGGGAGCTAGACCTAGAAGACATACCAAGGTTGAAGTAATGCAGAAGTCATATGTGAAATATGACTCGCTGATACAACTTGCTGATACCTTTCAGACAACCAATCTCCAATCCAGTGCAGTAATCTACTATTCAGTTCCATCTGTTCCAGTTTTTCATGTGGCAATCTATCAAAGGCTTGTAGCAAAATCTAAATACACCACCATGTATCCATCTCCTTTGTTCAATGCTTCTGTCACTTAGTTATACTAAGTAAGTAGATTGCTAAAATGTGATCTACCTTTAGCAAACCCATGCTGTCCATCAATTGTTGCTATTGTCAACCCAATTCTGAATCCTAGTAATTTGAAGCCTTAGTCTTATCCCCCCCCCCCTTATGAAGTAGAACAATTTTTACCCTCTTTCCACTCCTTTGGAACTGGGGAAAATCTAAGTCAAAGCTGTTAACTACCTGGAACATTTACTCAAGGCATGCAGTGATATACCATCAAGTCCTACAGTCTTACTGACATCAAGTTTACCAATTTTTTTTGTCAAATACCTCTTGCTTGCTCAACATCACTGGCTTTTCCCACCACTTTCAAGTTATTCTTATTATATTCTCTAAATGATAATCATTCTACATTTTCTCCACCCAGTATCATCCTGCCATAATCATTTTCTTCTACTGGTTGCATATCAGAAATACTCCGTAGGATTTCTTTTGGAGTCATAGCTAACTGATCCACTTGCAACTGACTATTACCTCCACTTATCTTGTGCTGCCTCCTTAATGCCTTGTTCCAAATTTCATGCTTCACCTCTTCTTTTATTCATCCATCAATCCATTTCACACCCACCTTATTTGACCACCTGACTTTTGGAATGCATTCAGACATTGCTTCTGCCAGAGAGTTCTGAACAGGTTCCAAGCAGCACTGGATTAATTTCATCCAATTCTTCATTCCGTGATATACTGCAAGCTCAAGTCTCCTCAGGCTTGTCATAATCACCCTGCTTTATAGTTCCACATCTCTTTCCCACAGGAGTCCTCATATGGCTGGTCACCACTCCAGCAATCACTTCATGGTCACTTTCACCAAATGGAGAGAGAGATTTAATACCTCATTTACAATACTATCTAATGACATAATCAAATCCAAGATCCTTGGCCCCTATGTACCCTCTATTACATACAGTGTAAGGTAGTTGTCCCTCAAATTCATTTTCTTTGGTTCCAGATTTTGTCTCTTCATTCCAGTCTATATTACAATAATTGAAATTGCCCATAGTGATCACTCTTTTCTTATTAGCCAGACCAATTTGCCTATACATTTCCTTCTCACTGCTTTCCACATTACCAGGTCTATAGAAACACCCAACTAGACATTTCATTCTCTTCACCTCCTTGCACCATATTGCTTCAAAAGCACTGTCACTTCTTTCATCTCTATCTTAGATGGAATAATTCTGTTATCATCAAGGCCACTCCTCTCTTTCTGTCCTGTCAGAATGTCATCCTCATCCAACCATGTCTCACTTATTCCAACAATTTTTGGGGCAAATATATTCTATTAATGCTACAGTGTCATTTCCTTTGTTTTGAACATTTGTTAACGTACATACATACTAGCTTATTTCTGGTTTTATAACAAGTCTCACTGACCCAACTTCTCAGATATGACTCCTCCATATCCCTCCTTTCTATTACAGGTTTTTACACCTCCTGTTTATTTCTTCACATCCCTGTCATCCTAATCCTTTCTTGTATACATACAACTGCTCCTGCATCTATCATCTACTCTTTCACACAGTATCTTCCTGACCCTTTCACAATTCCCTGTTTGTCTTGCATTCTCTCTCATTCTATTCATCTCTTCATTCACAAGCTCTCCCATCCTACTTTCCTGCTCTTTGTCACCTATGCAACCTCTTGTTTCTTCCATTCACTTCAGTCATTACTCTCTCTTGCGTCAACAGTTTCTCCAGCTGACTTACCCCAAGTCCATTTAAATGTAACCCATATACAGCTCTATCCATCCCTCAAATTCGTCCTATGCATTCACAAAATGAATTCCTTTTTCTTTGCTCAACTCTGCTAGCATCTCATTCATAATCCTCGCTCACCATCTGAGCTCATTATTATCATACCTTATCTTTTACTCAGCAACCTCCTGATATCCATTCTTGCTTCCTCCTATCTAGTGCTTCATTCACTGCTTAATCTACCTCTTGAAATATAAACCTTATGCATCTTCTCATTAACCACACTTCTAATAATCAAATCCTCATACATGGCCGCTCTCAAATCATTGGACACCTTTTTGACATTGCCATCTTTTATTCCAGACTTTCTCTCTCATCCACATATACCAATTATTCTCCTCATCTGAATCTACAATTGCTTCATATCTGTAATTACTTTCTCACTGCTATTTGCATATCTACCAGGTCAGTCGAACTTTCATCCTCACTACCTTACTAATACTTTCAGCCACCTCATTTATACTCTTTCACATTTTTTTTCATTACCATTTATTCCAGTATAGTATGCCCACGCTTTTGAGATCTCCACTTGGAAACTTGCCAAGAATAGTCGATTCATGCTGAAGGAGAGAAAGAAATGAAGGATGTACGAATTGGTCGCCAATACGCAAAATCACATGCTTTATAGGTAAATTTTTCCAACTGTTATACAACCAACATAGTTAACTACAATAATCATAAAACAGAAGTTAATTTTCTGATGTGTAATAATAAACGACTCATTCCGCAATACGGATTGATTACCCTGTTATCGGAATGGATTCTCCTTTTTGTGACATACGCAGAAGTGTCGAAGGATCTCTAATCAGTGGGCGAACTATAACTCCATTCACTACAAACACCGAGTTTCACGGCTTTCATCACTTCATTTTCTCACCTCCAGCAAGTCCTACATTTCACCCCTCCCCAAAGTAACAACTACACATACCCACTCTCATACCACAATCCATTTTCTCTTGGCAACAAATACATAAGTGCATATGTACATGCTAAATTTTACAAATTTCCTGATCAGTGATGTCTTGGCCAACATTGTTCTCATTCTCATCCTCACCATGAATAATTGTGTGTAATACATGGTATAAATATGTATTTAAAAAAAAAAATGCACAGCCATACATAAGTATAATACAAGTAATTATCAAAAATATGTGAAGAAAAATTGTAAGCATCAGATAGTGCAGCTGAACATCTCTACTGCCATGTTAGATGAGAAATAAGCATGATGTCATTTTGTCATTTCTCAGGTTCTCGCAGTAAAAAAAAAAAAAAAAAAGTATATACTGTAAATAAATCCACCAACACCATTTATTTCCCAAAGGGAGTAGATAAAGTTGAATGGCTTATTTATCTCCAACTTTTGAAGACTAGTAGACAACTAGTCTCTACCCTTAGCCAAACATAGAATAGCTGCCTAAGACTATTAGTGATTTTAATTGGCATCTGGGCAGGGAAGTTCTGCAGACTGTTGCTGCCGTCTCATGATCCATAACACTGTTAAAATATTTCTTGTAAAAATGGTTTTGCAGATGCTGCTACAAAAATTTGAAATTGAAAAAAAAAAAAAAAAAAATGCTTCAAAAGGTCTCCTGTTACATATTACATTGCGGTGTCTAGAAGAATTGCAGTTAACCTGATACATTATATAAGCGTTGACTGAAAATTAATGCCTGCTTCTGAAAAAACCAGAAATACTAATATAAATATTAGAGAATACCAGTTACCTTTTGGTTATGTGTTTTATCTTCTCAATATTGAGCCAATACTTGATAGTTTCAAATACTGGCTCAAAAATTTCATGGTGTTAATGGTTTTTTAATTCATCATCAGTGTTAAAACAATGTTTACAGATATGGTGCATTAGGGAACCAGATATCACTTGTAATTATGTATTGTAAGTTAGAAATAATGTGTTTGTGCTAAGAAAAAGAAATGTTCTAGTCAAAATAGCAAGCTATATATAGCCCAGTAAAGCATAGCATCATTGTGATACTGAGTTAAGTTTGATGATTTCAGAAGTTTTTTCCCCTCCCTCATAGTCTCAAAATAGAAATAATTCACTCTTTCTCTTATTTTCTTAAGTTTGTGTCTATTAGTCTGCCTGATCTAGATGAATCTTCTATAGTATATTTTCCTTTTTATTTGGCTAAACTCATCTTTTGACATTGCTCATACCATAGAATTTCAATATTTTATAACGAATTTCCACAAGCTTTTGTTTTGATTTGATTAGGGACTCCATGGTGAATCCCTTCTATATGTATTCAGTTGGAGTTTCATAGAAAATAACATTCAAAAATTTGACAGAAATGAACACTAAATACAATATAATTTTATAATAAAATAGCAGCCATTACTTTTCAGTGGATGACAGTCAACTATAGCAAACTCATGGGAGTCATGGAGAATGGTTCATTTCCTTTGGAATAGCATTATTTAATGGACTTTAGTCAGGACTTTTACAGCAGTTTGCTAATAGTGACTACTGAGGTAAGCAATTATTATGTAGCATTCAATCATATTGCCTAATGAATGACTTGCTATAGAGTTAAAATATCTTTAAAGATTTACTAACCTGTTGGTGGGGTTATTTTATGGAAGGGCACTGATTGTGCTACCACCAAGTTGCTTTTTACTTCAAGGTTTACATCCTAATCACCTTCCATTTATCCAGATTCTACCTTAAGCAATCCTCCGCCCAACACACACACACACAAGCTGTGGGCTCAGAATCCTTATTCCTCTACCTCACTAATCCTCTACCCAGTGTACACCTTCAACTAACAGAACTTGATTTCTCATCCATCTAGAGTGACATTCCAAACCAGATTTTTTGTCTGTTCTATCAACGCTGTATGGTTCTGGTTTTTTATGCTGTCTATAGTGCTTCTACTGTCACTGTAAATTGTTGCTGTCTTTTGATGAGCGATATTGAGTTCTAATTCCTGGAGATATGGAAGTGAATGAACTAGAGTAGCGTTCTTGTATAATGGACTGTCTGCTATATGCAATGAAAGAACAACCGATATTTCCTTTGGTTTTTCTTCCGTCAGTGTAAATATGGAAATTGTCACTTTCAGAGCTTTCTCCTTAATATATATTTTCTTTTCTGGGTGAGGCTACTACTGTAGTGAAGTGGACGTTCGTAGCAATTTGGAATTTCCATTATATCTTCCGGAAGTAACTTCATATATAAGAGAGAATTCTTTCATTTTCAGGCAGATCGGTCTTAGACTAGCAATAGGCGCAAGCTGCTTCGAAAGATATTGTCTTGTATTCCTTTAATTATTCGTATGGCTATAAGGTATTGAACTCTGTTTAGTTTTTGTCATTTTTTTTTTTTACTTATTTTTATTTTAGTGCATGTTTCCAAGCAGGTGCAGCATAAGCTATCAATGGTATCATACCTTTGGTATATATTGGTTTCAGCACTTGGTCTAATCCCCACTTTATCCTTGCCTACTTAGAAGGTTTACTATTTGTCATCTTTTTTCATTCATAAATCATAGTTTCTTGAATATTGTTTATTTTTAAAGCAATCTTTTACCTTTATGCCCTTTTTTTACATCACAATTTTTCCGTTTTGAATAACTGGAATTGTTCCCCAAAGTTGGTTAACCAGACTTTAAAAAAAAAAAAAAAAAAAAAAAAGAAACCTCAGTATTGAAATATGAAACGTAGATTCTGTGCTGAACCAAATTTACAGGAAAAAAAACTGCAGCAAAATCAAACTTAAAGATATTTGTTTCATAATCCAATTCATTTGCAATAAGATCGTTGTATTACTAATTTAATAAGCCAAAAGGCTATTTTACCGGCGAATATGTTAATAGAAAGGGGGATAGTAAATCCTTTGTTTTTATAGTCGGGTACGAAACTCGGATCGAAATCCATAGTTTCATGCCGAAAAAACTATTGGCAAGCCCAAGTGTAAATGATTACTTGGGTAGTACAACACCAGGCAACTCCATGCAAAGGTGGAGCAAGCACTGTAACTAACTTTAATATTCTCTCATAATGTAAAACCCAGCTCCTAAGAGATGTATATATATTGGTTTACATTATGAGAAGAGGTCACTACCCAGACAGCTATGTAAGTGCGTGTTCACTTAAAACCTTGATATTCCAGGTCTACCTACTCACTGGTGAGACCTCAAAAAAGGTTGAAACCGGTCTGGGTAGTGACCTCTTCTCATAATGTAAAACAATATATATACATCTCTTAGGAGCTGGGTTTTACATTATGAGAGAATATTAAAGTTAGTGACGGAGCTTGCTCCACCTTTGCAGGGGTTGCCCTGGTGTTGTACTACCCAAGCGATCATTTACACTTGCACTCGCCGATAGTTTTTTTGGCATGAAACTATGGATTTCGATCCGAGTTTCGTACCCGGCTAAAAAAACATAAAGGGATTTACTATCCCCCTTTCTATTAAGATCGTTGTATTTTCAGTAGTTGTGCTTAAGGGTCAAAGCTGTATAACTGAGAGGAGACCTCCACATAGCCTTTAAAGGAATGCAGAGAACCGACCAGGGCTTCTGACCTAATGTCCAATCCTCACCGTCTCGTGGTGCACCCTGTTGGGTATCTACTTGGATACTGAACGGACGAGGATGGGCTGGCAATTTGGGATTTAGCCGACCAAATTGTATTCTTATTGGTTAAACCAAAATATTGAATGATGGTACAACATGACAAAATTTCATGCCAGCTGGGGTGTCGCCCGGTTAAACAAGGCCCCCGTTGTTTTCGCCAGGGAACCAGGGCAAACAGCGAAAAGTCAGCTACTGGAACAAATCTGAAAATAAACCCCAACTCAACATCACCAGAGTTAAAGATCGGTACTATCAACGTAAGAAGCCTGAATGGCAAAGAAATGGAGCTAGCTGAGGAATTAGATAAGTACCAGATCGACATAATAGGGGTGACTGAAACAAAAAAGACCAAAACTGGTGAGATCTTTCTGAGCAATAAATACAAAATGTTATATTCAGGCAATGACAATCAAGGAAAAGGAGTAGCCATAGTATTCAACACAAAATACGAGGCTAATCTTCTTGAATGGCAGTCAGTCTCAAGCAGAGTAATGTGGGCAAATATGAGAATGGGGAACTGGACAATGAGACTTATTTGTGCCTATGGTCCCACAGAAGGTTCTACTAAGGTAGAAGTGGAGGAATTTTTTGGGGGTTTAGAAAAAGCAACTGACACAATGAAAAAGGAAAAGTTGGTCCTTGTTGGGGATCTAAATAGTAGAGTAGGAAATGATTGTGAGACATACAAAAATATTTTGGGAAGATTTGGAGAAAAGAGCAAAGCTAATAATGGCAAATATCTGTTGGATTTCTGCTCAGGACATGGACTGGTTATTACTAACACCATGTTCCAACATAAAAATGCGCACAAATTCACATGGAGAGAAGAGGCTAGGAATAAGAAAAGTCTCATTGACTATGTTATTGTTGATAGTGACATTTTCTCCCTGGTGCAGGACACCAGAGTGTACAGAGGATTTGAAATTGGAAGTGATCACTATTTAGTCTTGAGCAGGATAAAATTGAATTTCATATTGAAAAGAATAACATGTAAGAAAGTTTTAAAGCGAATAAAAGTTGAGCAGCTCTCAGATGTGAGCTGTAGACTAAAATACACAAAGATTATTGAAAAAAAAAATAAAAGAGTTTGAGAACATGAATCAAACCTTGGCGATTCAGTGGCAAACTCTGAAGAAAACATTGATTGATTCTGCCAGAGAGGCATGTGGTGAGGTTGTCTGTAAGGATAAAAAAAAATCAGAACTTCCTGGTGAACACAGGAAGTTAAAGAGGCAGTGCAGGAAAAGAAGAAAGCATACCAAAAGTTCCTGTCAAATAAGTCAGCTTGTGCTCTTAGAGAATATAGAGACAAATGCAAGAATGCTAAGCACTGTGTAAAACTAGCTAAACAAAAGTCATGGGAGGACTTTGGCAAGAATATAGAAAATAAATATCAAGAAGGTGGCAAAATATTCTGGAGGTTGTTGAAGAAGCTTAAGAATGGAGGAAAGAGTGCTATAAAAGGAATTAGAGATGATAAAGGTGACATGAAAATGGGAGAAAAAGATATCCTTGAAGTATGGAGTAATTACTTTGAAAAACTGCTAAATGAAACAAGCAGTGATGACAGCACAGTAGTAAAAAACAGGCATGCAGTCAGGAATACATATCCATACTTGAAGTAGAAAAAGCCATCAAAAGCTTAAAATGTGGAAAGGCAGCAGGAGTAGATGATATTCGACCAGAAATGCTGAAGTATGGTGGTATGAGAGTCTTACAGTGGCTGCACTGCACTGCATAGTTCAGAAAGCCTGGACAGAGGGACGAATTCCCGATGATTGGAGTAGAGCTCTCATAGTACCCATATATAAAAAGGGAAATAAAACTGCATGTGAGAATTACAGAGGTATTTCCCTACTGAGTGTTCCTGGCAAGATCTATGCAAGTATACTTGAGAAACGGTTGAGAAGAATTGTGGAAGAAAAGCTTGGTGAAGAACAAGCTGGATTCAGGCCAAATAGAGGCTGTCATGATCAGATCTTCACTTTACGACAAATAGTCGAGAAAGCATGGGAATATAACAAAGATCTGTATTTAAGTTTTGTCGATCTGGAAAAGGCATATGACAAGGTGCCAAGAGAGAAGCTATTCAATACGCTGCAGTTATATGGTGTCAATGGGGCATTATATCAAGCAATACTTAGTCTGTATTTGAGTTGTAAGTCAGCAGTTAGAATTGAAGGAAGTACAGGAAGATGGTTTAATGTTAAATCTGGTGTGAGACAAGGATGTACATTATCCCCTCTGTTATTTATTATCTATGTGGATCACATTATGAAGGAAAGTGGTATTAAACATGATATCAAAATTGGAGATGTTAATATCAGCTCTTTGCTTTATGCGGATGATGTTATACTTCTAAATAAATCCGCTACAAGTCTGCAAGATTCTCTGACTAAATTGAATAGCTGTTGTAATAGATATGGTATGAAGGTCAGCAATAAAAAGACAAAGACAATGAAAATAGGCAGAATCATTGAAAATGTCAACTGTGTTGTGAATGGAGAACCTGTGGAACAAGTAAAACATTTCAGCTATTTAGGCACGATTTTTACTGAAGATGGTAAATTAAATATAGAAATATACAACAGAATCAGCAAAGCTGGTATGGTGGGAAGTCAGTTGAATAAATTCATATGGAACAAGAGAGAAATTAGTTGCAACACTAAATTAGCTGTATACAAGACAGTGTTCAAACCATTTTTTTTAGAAGGGTAGTGCCCTTCCCTTAATGCATGACATTAGACATATCCGCAAGGAGATGTGTTTTGCATTATAGGTGATACTGAGACAGGAGTGTTGGTAGCTTGCTCCCCCTTTGCAACGAGTTGCCCTGGTGTTGTACCACCTTACCCCAGTCCTGAAGATACTTTCAGGCACAAACTTTGTTTGCCCACACTTGGATAAAGGATTAAACTAAATTTATTATACTCTAACCAAGTGAAAAATAAACTTTCAAGTGTTCAAACCAGTTTTAACTTATGGATCTGAGAGCTGGATCAGAAGTAAAACACTTGACCAAAGACTAGAGACCGCAGATATGAGAGTCCTGAGAAAGATTATAGGCGTGAACAGATGGCATCAATGGAAATTGATGCCATCTGTTCACGCAATATTAAAAACGAGGATATTAGGAAAGAACTTGACATTGTCAGCATCCAGGAATGCATTAGCAGAGCTAATCTCAGGTGGTATGGTCACTTAAACGGGCGAGGAAAGATTAGCAAAACAAGTGTTCTCTGCCAGGTTGGCAGCAAAACGACCCAGAGGAAGACCAAGATATAGGTGGATTGATACGGTACAAAGTGCTTTAGACGATAGAAATATAAGATCTGATAATGTTGGAGTGTTGACAAGTAACAGACTGATTTGGAGGAAAATTGTAGATAGGAAGTTAGTAATGATGTAATTTTTTTCATGTAGTACTATCATATCCTGTACACCCCTTGAGGGTAAATGGCAGGAATTTGATGTTGATGATGATGTATTTTCAGTATTGTAGGCTGCACTGGTATATGCGTATTTTTGAGTAGAGAAACCTGACAGAATATTAAAATTAAAAGTTACAACATGGTAAAAAAAAAAAAGTGGTATTAGAGCAATAACTAATATTTCATGCAACAAAACACTAGAAAGACAAAAAGAAGGGGATGGAAACTCCATAAGTGTTAACCACGCTACCAGTCAAGGTTATCATGGATGCGAAGTGCATATTAAAATTGTAATACCAATGATATTGCATTGAAATATATGATGGATATAAAGCATATGAGGATGTATATTTGAACCATAATGGCTGGTAAGGTAGTTAATGACATGTTACTGTTGTTATTATTGTGCGAGCACCTCTATGGAGTTGGAAGACTCATCGTACAGACCCAAACTATCACACAAAATATATCAACACTCTCATTGACAGACAATTCAGTCACAACTCATTCTATTATCTACAAATTCCACTGATTTGCCATTCTCCAAGCGAGAAATCTAGTCTGTTCTGTTTCAAGTAAAACAGAACAAGAATGTGGAACTACTTCCAGCTAAGTGCTGAAAGATTTTCTCTGCATCAGTCCTATAAAACCATTTTAGTAACTTAACGGTTTCTATAATATCCCTTCTTTTTTTTCCTAATAACCATTTGTGCAAACCATAAACTCTCAATCCATCGTCATACAAAGCATTCCATCAACCACTCATCTTAGTCACGTGTCTTTGGATCCACTCCACTACTTCATCGTACCCAATACATCTACCAGATGTAGGCATATCGGAATCTTATTGAGAGGAATGGTAATTTCCATATTAACTTACTAGTATGCCCTCTGGACTTCAAGTCTCAGTAACTGGGATACAGTTACATCAATGTTGAACACAGCTTGTAATCTATTTTTTTCTAAAATAACTTGACATTTCTCTACATTAAATTGACAGCCATTTTCTTTTGCCCATACTGTCAGCCTATTTAAATCATCCTGCAAGTTTTTTACATCACCTTGATTAATTATCACCTTGCCAAATTTTGCATCAGCAAACAGCTGAATATCTCCCTTCAAGCAATTTCATATACCATTTATGTACAAATGGGCACCTGCTTTTTCCTGGATGCTACTCCTCCATATACCACTTTTTGGTATATGAAGGAGGTGTCTATCATCCACCTTCGTATCCATATCAATAATTTCATATCCATCCCCATTTGTTGAAGTTTTCTTAACTGAGTATGTGGTATCATGCCAAATGGCTTCATGAAATCCAGCCATTTACTTTATCGAACTCATCTGCCACTTTATCATAAAGAGTTAGTACATTAGTAACGCATGACCGACCCTTGACCAAGTCATGTCATCCCTCATGAAAATTTGAATTTTTAAAAATCTTATTTTGGGTGGTAAATAAAAACAAATTCAAACATTACTACAGGTGTGTGTGTGTGTGTGTGTGTGTGTGTGTGTGTGTGTGTGTGTGTGTGTGTGTGTGTGTGTGTGTGTGTGTGTTGGAGGGAAGGGTGATAGCATTTTGAGTGGTAAAGTCTCTTCAATGTAATGGCATGACTATCTTGAATAATTATCAAATAAAGTACAAATGTTCCCAAGATTGACTTAGTACAGAGGTTACAGAACATTTCTCTATCCTCTCCAGATGTTTTAATTTTTCTTATTCCCCAACTTTAATAAATTAGAAATTACAGAATTACTAATAATTCCTTGAGGAACGCAGCCTTGTGGTGGTGGGGTTTGTGTGCTTCAATGATGTTGTGAGTTATGTTGGCAGGTAGCATAGCTGGGGCACCCTTGTCAGACAGATCTCAACTGAGGAGCCAGACTAACAGTGTTCCATTCGCCATTGTAATTGTAAAAAGCAAGAAGAAATCCATATGGATCAGTCAACAGCCAGGTCATCAATGACTGCGTTAGGTGTTGCAGATCCTGGGCTACAGGACCCAGCTCTCCTTGCTGGCCAACTAGGGCAGGAAGCTGAAAAGCAACTGGAAGAAACCAAACGTAAAAAATGGACTGTTGAAGAAAAACAAGTTATGAAATGTGTTTACAGATCAACACCAGAAAAACGGAGTTTTAAAAAGCACATGCGTTTAATTTGGAAACGAAAATTCCCAGAAGCCTCAATAACAGAATGCAGACATTCCATTCCAATATTCCAACAAATCCAGTAACAGCAACTCCTCAGGAGGTAGCTATATCTAACTTTGGAATTCAACACAGTGAGCATCAAGCTGACAACTTACCTCAGAATGTTTTGACAGAAGTACAGTGTAAAATGAAGTCAGGAATATTGGAACATATGAACTCCATAAATGACTGTACAAGACTGCCACCATTAAAAGTCTTACATAAATCTAGGTTACAACAGCTCCTCTTAGATGCAAAATACTGTGATAAAACATTACAATTAATAGTATAAAGGAAACAAATCAGCTCCTATACAGCACAGCCGATATTATTACAGTGAAGCTTGGTTGCAAACCGCAAAAGCCGAGGATGAAACAATCAGCACCATGGAAAATCTAATTAGAACGAAAAGTCAATAAGCTTCGAACTGATCTGAGCAACTTAAAGGACAGCTGAAAAATAATAGTATCAGAAGCAAACTGATAAAAACACATAATTATGCAAACAAAACAATTTCTGAAGTTACCGAAGAGCTAAAACAGAATTATAGCGACTGGAAAATTAAAAGATATGAAGCAAGAATAAACCAATATGTACAAAATGCGCATTTTCGACTGAACCGACGTCAATTCTTTCGGTCTCCAGAAAAATACAAATGCAAACAATCATTCACCAGAAAAAGAAGAAACATTCAAATTTTGGAAATCAATCTGGGATAATCCTATTAAACATAATAAAGATGCCCTTTGGATTAAGGAAATAGAATCAGAAATGAAGCAAAAACATGCAAAATGTCATTATCGCTAAAGAAATGGTCAGTACACAAGCTAGAAAATTTAAAAAAAAACGAGTATACCTGGCAAAGACTAACTACATGGGTTTTGATTAAAGCATCTAACCAGTCTACATGATCGAATGGTAGAACAATTTAATTATTTGTTGCAGGCAGGCGCAGTGGAAGATGATATCTGGATGTACTTTTCTCTTCATGAAAGATAAGGATGTAGACCCAAGTAACTATCTTCCAATAACATGCTTACCAACTATGCTTAAGTTGTTCACTGCAATCAGCAAATTCCATATACCACTATTTATCAGATAATCTGATTTATCCGATTGAACAAAAGACCAGATCCTTATTAATAAAATGACCCTGAGAAACTCAAAAAGAAGAAAAACTAACTTAAACGTGGCATGGATAGAATATATAAAATATTTGTAATTAGCAATAGCATTTTCTGGCTGCTGCTATGAAATCATGGAAAACAAGTTTAATAGTCAATAATGAATAATTCGGAGATATTAGCATTAAACGTGGAATTTTCCAACATCTTGGAAAATTCCACGTTTAATGCTAATATCTAAACAATCTAAACAAAACTTGGATAAGAAATTCCTAAATATAATATTAAAATTTCCCATCTGTTATACATGGATGACTTGAAATTATATGGGAAATCAGCACAGCAAATAGACTCTTTACTGAACACGGTTTTTGTATTTTCAGTCAGGATATCAAAATGGAATTTGATTTAGATAAATGCACAATTTTATCTATTAAACGAGGAAAAATTAATGACACGCAATTTTAATTTGGATCAAGAGAAATATATAAAAGCAATTTCAGCTAACGAACACTATAAATACCTAGGAATACGAGAAGCCAGTGATATTCTACACTCGAAAGTTTAACAGGCATCAGCATAATAAACCAAAGGGGTTAGAAATGCTATGTAAACAAAACTAAATGGCTTAACACAATTAGAGCAATAAATTCTTGGGCTATACCAGTGATCCGATACACAGCTGGCATAATAGACTGGACAAATTGGACCGCAAAACTAGAAAATTAATCGCAATGCATCATGCATTACATCGACGAAGTGATGTTGACCGGTTGTGCCTACCAAGGAGAATAGGTGGACAGGGTCTGCTGCAAGTGAGACAGACTATGGAAAAATTGATGAACAAGACATGGCAATAGCTACAATGTGGATATATTAAATAAGAATTAGAAGGATTTAATCTAGCAACTCAAGAACAGGCATTGCAAACTACACCTGCAATGAAAACAAAAATTTTGAACATAACGGCAAATGCAGATTATGCGATCAGAAAGATGAGGCTGTAGAACATCTAATCAGTGCCTGCAGCAAGATAGCTCAAACTGATTATAAATTCCTCCATGATAAAGTGGCCAAAATAATTCATTGGTATGTAATGCAAAAAATATGGCTTTCCTACTTCTGATAACTAGTGGCAGCATAAAATAGAGACTGTATTGGAAAATGAAAGCAAATATTCTCTCGGACTCTAGAATACAAACTGATCAGGGTTTAGAACACAATAGACTTGACATAACAATTATCAAACACCGACAGGTTTGGATTATTGATATTGCAGTATCCAGTGATGATAACGAAAAAAAATTACTAAATATCGATATCTTTCAATCGAAGTTGCCCGGCTGTGGTTTAAACGCACCAAACTCATCGAATAGTTATCGGTGCAATTTCAAAAAAAGCTATCCAACTATTTACAAGAATTAAACATTAACGAAATGACATATGATCTACAAAAGATGGCATTACTTGGAACAGTCCATATTTTACGATGCTACCTGACAGATCATTCTTAGATTCTTGAGCAGAATCCGAATTTCTCTATATCGCCAGTCAAATTGTCCATTATGTGAATAAAGTAATAACAATAATCAAAGGTGATGTTTAGCTGTTCTACATGGCTACAAATAAGCGACGATCATGAGCACTTACCTCGATTTCATCAAACTATTAACTGAAAGGATGGGGCAGAAACTCTTGCAATTTTCTATTGCCTGTAGGTGGTTAGCTGAATGTTACATTCACACTCTTGGGAAAGGCAACAGTTTAAATAGTTTTTAACAAATTAGAAAGTTCTTCCAGCCCATAAATATTATATATATATCCATAGTATAGTTTGGGAACGTATGTATGTAAGAAATACACTCTTTTGTGTTATGGTAAAGAGCAAGTTAATCAAGGCATTAGTGTTATATCAATGTCTCTACTTTGTTTCACAAAAGACTGTGAAGCCATTAGAAAAAAAAAGGTCGGTTGAAAAAATCCATTGATTGTGCAAGCAGTGGTGAGCTCGATATGTGATTGGGAGGGTCATGTGACCGTACATGAATGTAAAGTCCGGCTTTTGAAGGACACGACAATAACACTGAAGTATTCCATCTGGGTGATAAGGCATTACCAAGTCTAGGAAGGAAGTGTGTTAATCCTTTCAATGTCGAGAGTCAAGTGTATGCCAAGATGAACAGCATCATCTATGTATTTAATTTTGTGCAATTAAAATTCCAGAGTAAATGTTTACTTATGTTTTAGTTAGTTGAAAAAATAATGGTAGCGTATACAAAAGAAATTGTAGAATTTATTAACTCCTTGGTATTTCTTCCCTGTTAGGGACTGGCATGCAGTGGCGTAGCTAGAGGAGGGGGGCAGTCCGCCCAGGCAGCACTTTGAACCTTTTTGAACTTTTGCAGTTAGTTCTAAAATACAGTCTCGAGAACTCAGTTCCAAATATTGTAATACTACTGCGAATTTTCTTCACAATTGCTGTAAGTGTTGCTAGTTGTGAAAGGAGTTTTTCTAAATTAAAATTGATTAAGAATTACCTACATTACTATGAAATAGACTTCGACGATTTTACTAACAGAAAAGCAAGAAAAATAACATTCACTTTCACTCTCAATACAAACCTTGTTTTTGGTTTGTATTGAGAGGGGCGGCAAACTCAGGGATCGCCCCAGGCGGCAAAAGCTCTAGCTATGCCACTACTGGCATGACTTGCGTAGTACATGCTTCCTCATGTCCTGGGCTCGACAAATTATGCAAAACTCTACTCTCAACGCAAAAATTAACCTCTCCCAAGAACACCTCATTTTTTAAATGATATGTTCCAAATAAGTTAATAGCGTTCCATAAAGTGAATAGCATTGCTGTATCTGTGTTTTCTTCAGAAGTTTAGAAGATTTTGTTTAAAAAGTTATTTGTATTAAATAAAGAATAAACAGAAATATTACCAAAACAAGCTTTAAATTACAAACTTATGAAAAAGAAAACCAGGACGTCCTCTAAAGAGATTTAACGATGACTTCTAAGACCGAAACAGGCATTTTAGGCCTAAATCCTTGACAAGTATGATGATGAAGCAAAGGTTGCTCGATTGGTAGAGCCTCTGCTACTAATGGCTCACGCAAAAAGTTAAGCAAGTTTGAGCGCTGTTAGTAGTTGGAAGGGATTAAATCGTTCGATGCTGTTGGCACACTCTCCCTCGATGAGTCTTTGGACTCCCTGGAGGTGTCAAATAATAATAATAATAATAAGAAGAATATTTTATTTTGTCCAGTAGCTACTCGCCACGGGAGAGTGAGAGAAAGTGTGTGTCGACCCCTGCTCATGTCTCAGTTATAGCTAAGTAAACAGATCACACTGTCAGAGTTCAAGGGAATCAATGGTTAGCGATGCCATTATGTAATACAACTACAGGAATTAAATCGTCCACCACCTACGCTACAAAATGTACGATAGATTCGCAGATAACCTTTCGTGGGTGGGTGCAACATAAAAAAAAGTGAATACTATTACTGTTCGTAGTGTTTTTTTTTTTTTTAAGTGTGTTTAATTCAACAGTGACTAAAGCTACGTGACCCATATGTTGTCAACTGATCTTTTCTTCTCTCCCTGATAAAATCCTTGTAACAAGAAGAAATACAGTATACTGAAATTAATGAAGCCTATAATTAAATGCATGTGCTTACAATTATTTAGTTAATAATATTGATACTTTTTAAGCATGGAGGATTTCTGTTTTGATTTACGTTAAAAGGTATAAATACACCTCATAATTTCACTGCACAAAATGTTGTTATAATTGACAACTTTGCGTTATTATTATTTTTTTATTATTATTATTCGAAGCGATCACGCTCAAAAAAATAACTAGTGAGAGCCATAAGCTACTTTCTGTTCTGGGATTCATACTTACTCCCCCCTCCCCCTCGCTCTCTCGTAGTAAAAGCAGTAGCGACGTAAACTTGACCTACTTTAAATGAAGATAGAATTTCAACAGTAACGGAAAACAAGAAAACATCGAGAGAGAGAGAGAGATCACATTCTCAGAAATCACTTCTATTGTATGAAAGAATCTTGATATCCTGAGGTCATTGCAGCTCAAATAACTACTAGTACATACGAGTTTTTCGAGGTTACACACCTGCAAGTTTACGGTATGCTGCACACCTGCCTCGTGAGCGCATTCGATTTACACCTCTTATTTCTCCTCGCTCGCAAAAGACAGGAAGCCTTGTTAGGAGGCCCAAGGCAATGTTTACTATTCCTAATACACCACCAACCCAATTACCATCGATTAACGGGATACGTTATCGTCATGTCACGTGAGAACCGAAGAGCGAGAATGTATGTTCGAGAATTTCTTTTTGCCGTTTTGAGGTCACTGAAGCCCAATTGTAATACAAGGAGTTCGCGACCTTGAGATTGAAGCGGGTATATTCATTTCATCATCGTAAGTTTCCACGTGGTTTCCTAAAAGCTGTTCATTTTCATACAAACACGGAGTTTTGTCTTGTATGTGGTGTGATGATTGTTCCAGTGGCTTTTATGACTTGTTTTAAGAGTACAAATATTTGGTGTTGAAGTAGAACGCACGCGTAGAGAAAGTGTGTGAAATAAGGCTTGTTGGTGTATTTCTGTAAAGAAGGGAAAAAAATGGCATGTCCATTTCTTAATTGGAATCGGTAAGTATTATTAACGAGTTAACTGATATTGGATTAAGAGGGACGCCTATTGATATTTGCACGCAAATGCCATTTGCAACATAATATGTTGACACAAGCTGAACTAGTGACGAGCTTTGTTTGGTCTCGAGATTATGCAGTTTAGTCAAAATCCTGCTGCGAAATAAAATAATAATAAAAAAAAACACCATTAAATGCGTATGTCAGGTTACTGATCGCATCCATTTTAAAAATTCCTATAACGCAGAAGCCTGTAGGCTGGACAACTAACTTTAATGTCCAAAAAATCTGAAAATCCTCCAGCCTTAACGTGCTGGTGAGCCACTAGTGTATCGCTTCAGAAATTAAAATAAATAAATAAATGCAAAGCATATAGTTTAGCTTTACAATTTATTTTGTCGATTCATATATTATACATGATTTCACAGTCATTTATTGAAATTCTAAGATAAACTGGAAATTGAATTTTGCCTATATTCATCACTTGTTTGATCTGAGTTGCTTTAATCATAACAAATATTGACTGGGACTGCTTTTAACTAATGAAACTATTATTATTATTATTACTACTACCCAAGGCCCCATGGAGTCCAAAGACTCATCTGGGAAGATCCCACAAAAAATAAGCTTCCCCTTCCCAATAATTTTGAACATCGAAGTAAGCATCGATTTTTTAGAATATCTTTAGCAGTTCAGGAAATTGTTTCAGACGATCGATATACTCGCAAAGCGACACCATGTGTAGTGCAACAACTGATTTTTGCTACTGCATACTTGTTATTATTGTATAAATTTAAATTGAGCACAATAATATAGTTGACAGAAATAATTCGTTAAACTTTTTGAACTTCTCCTAATAGGTATGTTTATTTATTTATTTTTCATTTATATTTGTTATTCCCAAATTTCAGTTTTTACTGAAACAAAGAAACAAAAAAAAAGTACATTTTTTGGGGGGTAGGGGGGAATTAGCAAATAAATTTAGAGTATGTCTAACTCAGGGCCGTTTTTATCATTAGGTGAACCTAGGCAAAATCTGGTGCCCCGAAGTCTTATCGCCTAGGGGAGATAAGACTTCGGGGCACCAGATTTTGCTACATAGTTTGGGGGGAAATTACAACCTTCGAAAAAAAAAATTAGTAAAACCTTGATTAAATTTTTCTTTGCTTAGGGGCATCAGATACTCTCGGACCGGCTCTGGTCTAACTAGTACTAATTGTATCGAACATTTCGACATCAAAGACAAAATAGCAATGTATTTTTTATTTATCATATATATTAAATATATATTTAATATATTTTTATTTAAGTAAAATAAAAAATTCTTTTTATTTTGCTCTGTCTTATTATATTTACTTATTTATGCTGAATTATACAAATGTATGTAAATCTCTCAATTTCAAAATATATTTTGACATAACAGTTTGCACAGCCTTTGCAGCAGGAATGGATTTAAGGTTGTTATATTTATAATGCTTTTCAACCATGGGCGAATTCTCCATTCTTTCTATGCTTGCTGCGCAAGTTCATTAATTGAGAAAGAAGTAATATTTATTTGTTAATAAATGCATACATTTATAAGCATTCTATTTAGGCTTTTATTTTTGTAGACAGAAGACGTCTTGAGCTTGCGCGGCAATAATTGAACTTTGCGTTGTGTATCGAAGGCCGATGCTTGCTCGTCTAGTCAAAGCTACTTTGGCTTGCTCGGTTGTAGGAGCTTCCAGGTCCTCGCAGCAGCACTGGGATTTCATGCGCGCGCATAGCCATTTCACGTCGGCTCACTCTGTTGCTTGGGAAAATTAAGTTACAACCAACTTTTTATGACGATGTTATTGACCAGTTCATAAAGAAGAACCGTCGGGTAGAATTTGTATTCAAAATAGCTAAATTGCAAAAGATAGAATATCATTTGTAAAATAAATGTTGTATTTGTATAATTAAATGTACATAAATTTCTAAATATATAGTTTTAAATGGTCAGTAATTCATTATTCCACGGAAAAGTGAACTCTTCACTTTGCCGATTTATAGGTCAAAAAAGCTGTTCCAGAAATCACCTTCCTACGTCTAAGACTGAAATGCATCGAGCGCAGTAAATTAACCCCGGTAATTGATACTGTACCATTAACTAACGACATTGAGAATCTTTTCCTCATAAAGTGTCTGGTTGATGCGTTTCAGTACGCTGTTCCATAATCAGTCAGAAAAAAATGCAAAAGAATCTGAAGAATGGGATTTCTCGCTACAAAGGAATAAAAGGCGTTAGCTTATTATTATTATTATTATTATTATTATTTTATCTATAAGCTTACGTAGGAAATAATTCATGATAGTAATATTCTATATAGCATTTATAAATCTAAAACGGACTTAGTTTGAATGACATTTAGAAAAAAAAGCAACCAAAGCCGTCAAAGCAACTGAAACTATGAGGGCAGTGTATTGTCTGTTAATTGGGTTTGTTCTCTGGCTAGTTTGTCTGTTGTGCGATATCAATTAAATTGACTGTTTATCAATTGAAGATGAGGCATCCGGTAGAAGTCTATCTAGGACGTGAGCTACATCACGTGATACACAGAATTCGAAAGTAGTTCTTCCATCCAAGGGACAAAGAGAGCAAAGCTCTATGAGACGAAGTGAATGAAGGGGGTATCCAATCCCATTAGTGTTAGGCTCAATGGCCTGTCACAGGGAAGTAACTTGGTACCTCCCTATCATAAGCAGTAATCACTTATCCTCTGCGTTTTCAAGTTATGTCTGTGAATTGCGCGTGTTCTTCTGACCGGTTTGCCTGTTTTGGAAATGAAAAACAGGAGATCTACTTCAGTATGAGACCAGTAACTTACTTTCACTTGAAAAGCCCTGATAAAGGTTCTTCGCTTCCTTGAGTGGATTTGAACACAGCTCATTCCAACCAATGACATTCGTCTATACTGACTGAGCTACGGGGCTTTCATGAAGATAAAATAATAATTAATATTGATGTTAGACAGTTGGGATGAGTGAGTAAGATGTTGCTGCTTATTGTGGAAGTAACAACGCCATAATTTGGTCGATTATCGAAAATCATTTATTATTATTATTATTATTATTATTACGTGACACCTCCAGGAAGTCCAAGAACTCATTGTGGGAGGACACACTACTCTACTACGCTAAATACATCTCATTCTCTCCACTACTACTTAATTCTCCAACTACGACACTTCTACCATCTATCGCCATCATCACCAACAACAATATTTTTTGTCTGTAAATTGCGTGTGTTCTGAAGGCCAATTTGTCTGTATGTGAAGATACTAACAAGGGTGGAAAGACGATAAAATTATACTATCGAAAAAGCGTAGAAATAAAAAGAGAGACATCAATTTACAAACAAGTTTGGACTTCTTGAGTGATTTAAGGTTTTGTAGAAATAACACTCATCCTTCCAAGATGGAAGGATGAGTGTTATTTCAGTGTAATCGATTTGCATTTTATTATAATAAGATGGTGGATCCGTATATTGTAGTAGTTCTCGGTTTTGTCAAGGCTTTTGATAAGTTTCTGCGTAGTAGATATAAGTAGATAAGTTTTGACAAGTGGAATAAATAATCATCCTCCAAATATACATGTATATCAACCGATTGTACGTGGAGGAACTGCCTTCTCAGGGGGCTTTGTCCTTGGACCAGCACCGCCAAACTTGAGAGTTAATATCATTGCTCGTGATTTGTGAAGAGATAGTCATGGTTATGCATGATGCAAAGTAAAGAAAACTACGAAGGATCTTCATAGTTTTCTTTAGTTTTCTAAGGGTAGCCGCTGTTTAGAACAAACTGGGTGCGATGAGCCAGTGAGGATGCCAGTTCTACATAGATAAATGTAAATTTTTATATGCTGTTCCACACTGATATCGCTGTGCTGCAAGCAGTTCCCTCTGATTTTTGTGGGCCCATGTGCGAATGAAAAACATTTTGTGCGCAAATTTCCAGTCTCAAACTCAATGTAATATTTTTGCTCTTACAGACAGACGAAAAATTGTTGCTCTTTTTTCGTCTGTCTGTAACCTGTAAAATTGTGAGCACTAAATTAATTCGCTTAAATCCGCGTAGTTACAAAAAACTATCGCCGTTTTTGCGAGTTCGATGGCTATGACTCGCAGGCCAAACCCGCCAAAAGTTTGTATTTGAAAAATAATAATCCAGATTTAAAAAAGAAAAATAATAAAAAAGCAAATAAGTTAATTGCTTTTTGTGTTTTAATTTTTAGGAATTGATAATCAGTCATATGAAATTATTAATTTTTAAAAACAATGCTCAAAGAGCTAGAGAAAGATACCAAAAATCAAAGATCCGTCAATTCCTTCAGCATTGATAACAATGAAAAAAGTCGCAGTAGCTGTTCTATCTGCATTGGAGAAGGGTGTTGCATATACAGTGGTATATGTAGATTTTGCAAAGGCCTTTGATAAATTGCCGCATAACAAGCTGGTAATTAAATTGTAAAGAATGGGCCTGAACAGTAGATTAGTTCGCTGGATTAGATTAGCTGTCTGATAGGTATCAGCGAGTTGTCTAGGAGCAATAGCCCAGAAGAGGAAAGTTACTAGTAATGTATCCCGAGAGTCTGTGTTGGGTCCATTACTGTTTAATTTGTATGTAAATGATATTGGGAGAAGTCTGATGATATGCAGTTGTTTTTGCTGATTATGCAAAGTTGGGGAGAGCTATCAGGAGTAAAGCGGATGCTGTGGCTTTGCAGGAAGACTTGAATACACTGGCTGAATTGATAAATGAGCAGGGATATCAATTCAATGTTGCGAAGCATAAAATTTTGAAATTTGGGAAGCAGAGATGGAGTAGAGTATACAATATCTTGGAAGAGGTAGAGGAGATGAGAGAGCTGGGAGGAATTGCGGACAAGACCTTAAATTTTGAGGACATGTTGCTAAAATTGTGAGGACAGCACAGTGGATAATGGAAATGATAAAATATAAGTGGATAGTGAATCCAACATTATTTAAAAGCTGAATAGAGAAATTGCAAGAGTTTCATGCCGAATATAGATAGAAACTATAAAAGTTTCGGCGGATCCAAGCGTACGCAAACCTTTCATGATAGGGGGGCAACTCGTAGTAAAGGTAGATTAAGCTCTGATCACTATCCTTAGTATTTTCACATAATGTAAAACACATCTCCTAGGAGATGTATGATGTTATACATTATGGGGGGGGAGGGTTCATTACCCAGACCGGTTTCGACCTTTGTTGAGGTCTCATCAGTGAGTGGGCAGACCCAAATTGTAAATAGTCATTGTATTGTAGTTTCTCTATTTGGCTTTGAAATAATGTTGGATTCAATATCGACTTAATTTGAATAATTTTGCATCGCCAAAGTGAAGCCTTTTGGCTCTCTATTTCAGTAATTAGAGTGTATTTAAGTTGGAATGGATTAGAGTAATATTGGAAGGGAATTATTAGAGAAATTACTAAATAAAATAAGTAACAAGCATCGCTTAGTATATAGCTCATTTTTATAGAACATTCAAAAATTATTGATTGTAAATTAGAAAATCTGAAAGCAAAAATTCTGTGTATTTGACTGGTGTGCTCGCGCGCACGCACAGCTTACAGAGAACATTGGCTGCAGGTGGAGAGAAAGGGATCTCAGGATAATCCTGGATAATGAATTGAACTGAGGAAACATATTGATCCATAATGATGTAATAGGGAGACGAACGACAAAATATAAAACTTTGATTAGACTGTATCCTAGAATAGATTAGCAAGTCTTGAAAAAAATTTAGAGAAGAATATCAGAGAAATGCTGGGGATGAATTAGGAAAAAATTCAGTTTGCAGAATCTTTTAAATAGGAAGATAGATGATATAAACAAAACATAAAAATCCTAGGAGAAGGTTACTAGATAACCTGTAATGGCATTTTTTTCTTCAAAGCGGCAATGTTTATTTCTAATATTTGGAAATAGTTATGTTTTCTCTTCTCCAACTTTCACAATCTGGAATATTTTTCAAAGGGCTGAAAGCGGAACTGGGGTGTGAGCATAACACAATGCTATTCCTGGAAATTGTATAACGGTGTGGTGAGTAAGGGCATGAGTGATTTTTTTTTTTTTTGCATGAAGAGGAGTGATTTGGAATGTGTTTTTTGGTAATGCACAGACAGGTTTGTTTATTTATTTATTTAAAACAGTTACAATGAACTTCTAAGCATTAAAAATGTGTACTTTAGCTTATTCACAGCCAAAAGAAATTCTATTGAACATTTCGTTCCAAAGAATAAAATAATAATAATGAAAAACTCAGAAATATCGTATTGATTTATTTTATTGTAAACATGTATTCCACATTATTATCCCTGATTTCCCGATATGAGAATGGAGGGTCCCCTTGTTTTTTCATAATCCGTCTTTCGAAATACAGTACGGTATTACGAATCTAATGCTTACACAACATTTGCTTATTACTAATGTTTGGCTGAATGTTTCTTATCCTACGAACTATGTCACGCGATGGCGCAAGCAAAATATCACTGCGGATGGTATCTGAATAAAGTAAATAAGGTCAAGGGTTCCGTAGCTTCATCGTGCTTTTTTTTTTTCCCCTTATTATTTATACTAATCGTATAGAATTTCTCCTACATTTCAGTGACACATAATTTTCCTCCCTCCCTCTTTCTCTCTCTCGTTTTCACAATAATTAGAGCTTGCCCGTGGCCAGCTGGCGAATAGCTGTAAATTAGGCAAAATAGAATATATATATATATAACTTCCTAAACAAAATCCTTTTTTTTTTTTTTACGTTAATGAAACAGAAGAATATGGTAATATAAATGGCCATTCTAGTAACCGAAATTAATGTAACAAATTATATTTTCCAAAAAATGTCAATGCTGTTTTTGCTGTTCTTATTCAGTGGCGGCTCGTGCATAGGCACTGCGGAACTGCAGTACCCCCAATTTTTCTCGATACATAAATATATTTATTAATTTATTTATATTTGCTTGTAATATTTAATTTTATCATCAACAATCCTATACAATTCTCTTATTTTGTATAAAAAATAATCACAATCCATCTTGTAGCACTTAGAAAGGCGAAGGACGCTAGCAGCACTGTGTTTATCACAGTGCCATATTGCTACGCGCGCAAGCATATGTACGTTATAGTAAGATGCGAGTAATTAAGCGTAATGCGGCACTGTCCGTCGCGCAGTTCCACTGTTGTTTATATGCAGTTTGCGCCAGTAGTAGAATGTTCGTAGTGCTTATCGTGTTTACTCCGTCTCTTTGAATATTTGGACATTACAATTAAAGACATAACATTTGTTATAGTTTTTATTGGGGGTTATGATAATGGATTTTATTTTTAAGTAATTTTGAATTATATCAAACTATAATTTTATCGATAATAAAAATATTTTTTCATGTTTAATTTTTTTTAAATTTTTACCATAATTTTGATATTTTATCCAAACACGTATACACTGTATACACTGTACTTACAGCGTGTATGTATATTGAAAGTTACAGCACCCCCCCACGATTTCAAGCCACGAGCCGCCACTGTTCTTATTCATATTCAGAGGAGTAGAAACGCCATGTCATCCGGGCAAAAATTAAATGGCACATAGCTACGAATTTTCCAAGGGCACCAAAACCCTAGCTACGCTACTGTTCATATTATTTATTGATTTCTCCTTCTTGGCATGGTTTTCACGCAAATAAAATGTTCCCCAAACAACGATACAACACCACTAATCGCTTTATGGAACTCCTGTTGTCTTATTGAGACAACAGGATGACATCTTTAAAAAAATAGGAAAGAATGGATCTTGGATGAGTACATTTTTTTTTTTTTTTTTTTCGTGGTGGGTAGGATTTTGCATAATTTGTTGAACTGTGAATAACTGTGTTCTTTTACTAGTACTTGAAAAAATAAATTTAGCTACATAAATTATTATTATTATTATTATTCCGGGCAACTCCAAGGAGTCGACAGACTCATCGAGGGAGGCCCTAACATCATGTCAAGAACAACTATTCGACATTCACACAGTATCTATCATACCTCGCCTTGAACTCATTCACGGTCGTAGCACCCACAACAGACTCTGGCAGCTTATTCCACTCATTCACCACTCTCCAAGTAAAAAACCTAGCTCTAACACCCCTACTAACCACATTCTTGCCCAGCTTCCATGTATAGCCCCTAGTGCTCCCGCCACCAGTCCTATTATCAAAAATTTCTTCTGGATTAATCTTATAGAAACCCTTCAGTAATTTGAATGTCTCAATCATATCACCCCTTTTCCGCCTATCAACCAATGTTTGCAACATTATTATTAAGGGATAAAGTGTTATTGAGCTATATATAAATATAAAGCTCTAATCATGGTAGGAGGGTAACAGCAATGGCCGTGCCTCAGTTAGAACTTCATTGGCTACAGCATTGTCATCCATTACGCTCCAAGGGTATTAATCACCGCATCTCACGGTCGATTGTTGTTCCTCCTCATGGTCGAAACAAAATTACTTAAAAAATTACAAAATTAAACAAAATTACTATGATAATTACTTAGTATGCTATGTAAAAAAAAAAACGTAAGTAGAGGACTGATTAAATACTATACTGGATTTAATAGTCGTTTTAGTTCTTATATTCACGGAATGGGCAAGACCTTTGCTCATTTTGTGAATTGTGTAGAATTTTGCGCAATTCTGAAATGAGCAGTAAACGTAATGCTCAATTCATGAATTGTGCATCTCGTGATAAACTGGTGAAGAGCATTTCTTATTGGTTGTTGCTGAAAGTTGACTCTCTGCTCATATAATATTATTATTATTATTATTATTATTATTACGGGCAACTCCAGGGAGTCATTAGACTCATCGAGGGAGGCCCCAAATCATATTCATCACAACTATTCGACATTCATACAGTATCTATCATACCTCGCCTTAAACTCATTCACTGTCACAGCATCCACCACAGACTCAGGGAGCGCATTCCACTCATTCACTACTCTAAAAGTAAAGAACCCAGCTCTAACACCTTTACTAACCACACTTTTGCCCAGTTTCCATGGATGTCCCCTAGTCCTCCCACAACCAGCCCTGTTCTCAAAAATATCTTCTGAATTAATTTTATAGAAACCCTTCAGTAATTTGAATGTCTCAATCATATCTCCCCTCCTCCGCCTATCAACCAATTTTTGCAACCCACAAATCCTCAACCTGTTCTCATACGGTTCATTCCACAGACCTGCTATCATCTTGGTCACTCGCCTCTGGATCCTCTCCACCTCCTCCCCATCAAGAAGAAACCTAGGTGACCAAATCTGAGCACAGTAGTCGAGATGAGGTCTTATCAAGGCTCGATACAGAGGAACAATAACCTGCTTGTCTCTGCTTGTCAACGTATTCTTCAGCAACCAAGTGATTTGATGAGCTGATTTGGCCACTTTTGCAATGTGTCCCCTAAATTTCAATTCCTTATCCACCAACACTCCTAAATCTCGTGCCTCATCAATTTCCTGGAGCACGGTTCCACCAATGCAGTAAACTGCCTCCCATCTTTTCACCCCAAAATGCATAACCTTACATTTTGCCACATTAAATTGACAACCATTCTCCCTAGCCCAGACCTCCAATCTATCCAAATCATCCTGCAAAATTTTGACGTCATCTGCATTCACTATTGCCCTACCCAACTTCGCATCATCAGCAAACAAATGAACTGTTCCTCTCAGATCCTTTCCTATATCATTTATGAACAAATTAAACAGCAGTGGTCCAAGAACAGATCCTTGTGGTACACCACTAGTCACAGGCCGTCTTGTGGACTCTACTCCTGAGTAAACCACTCTCTGATATCTCTCCGTCAACCACCCTCCTATCCATCTCACCAACCCTATGTCCATTCCCATATGCTGCAATTTACTGATTAGAATTCCATGTGGTATCCTGTCAAAGGCCTTAGCAAGGTCCAGCAGAATCACTGTAAACCCATTACCCTTATCCAGTTCAGCCGTCACTGTGTTATAATACGTGAGCAAGTTACTGAGGCATGACCTACCCTTCACAAAACCATGCTGTCCCCGATACAGTATCCCATTTTCTTCTATCCAATCTTGTATTTTCCTCTTGACTATTTTCTCTAAGACCTTGATAATGATTCCTGTTATGCTGATTGGCCGGTAATTTTCAACAGCAGCCTTGGAACCACCTTTGTGCAGTGGAACTATTTTCCCCTCTTTCCACCCCCTTGGGACTGACCCAGTCCTGAGGCTCAAATTAAACATAATGGTCAAGGGCACTGACAATTCTTTGGCCGCTTCACGTACGACACGAGCTGGTATAACATCCAATCCCACAGATGTATTGACATTGAGGTTCTGTAATAGACTAGTTACCTCTACCTCATTCATCACAATTCCAGTATAAGCTGTTGGTTCCTCCATTTCCGCAAAGCCACCACCTGGATGATATACTCTTGCAAAGTGTTCGCTCAGTAATTCCACAACATCGACTGATTCAGTTACCTCCCTACCCTCAGCATTTTTTAAGATCATTCTACCATGAGCATTTTTCCTTTTACTTGCAACATATTGAAAAAACTGTTTGGGATTCTCTTTAGCCTGCATGGCCAATTTCCTTTCGTAATCTGCTTTTGCTTTTCTTACCACCCTTGTTACCATCCTGGCCTGAGCTTTATACTGTTCATGCACCTGATGGTCACCCTTCTCCTTAAATTCCCTCCACAATTGTTTCTTTTTTTGCAGCTCAAGCTTAATAGTGTTATTCATCCATTTAACCCCTACCTGATTTATTATTCGGACTCTTGGTATACAGTCAACCATTGCCTCCTGCAAACAGTTCTTGACCACCTCCCATGCACCATCAACATCCAGCCCTTGCAGTTTTACATGCCATGGCATTGAGCCAAGCACACACCTAAGCTTGTCATACTTACCAGCCCGGTAATTCCACATATACCCTGTCTTAATTGTAAATTCGACTCCTTTAGCCACCTCCCAAGTCATGACCTTATGGTCACTCTCACCAATTGGTGGCAACAAGGTCATGTTCGTTACAGCCACATTCTCAGTTGCAATTACTAGGTCCAGCACTCTCTGCCCCCTGGTATTTTCCAATACATGTTGCCGTAGATAGTTGTCCCTTAATAACTGCATAAAATCCAATTCCTTCCTCCCATGTGCCCTCTCCTCTTTCCAGTCAATATTACCATAATTGAAATCACCCATAATAATTACCCTCCTTCCATTCATTTCTTCTATTTGCTTATGCATACTATTCCCACCATCCACTCCATCACCCGGTCTATAGCAGCACCCAATTGTATATTTTGTTCTGCTAGATTGTATCTCACACCAAACAGCCTCAAATGTGCTTTTTTCCCCATCCTGCAGTTCAACTTCTATACTCCTTGGCTGAAGCTCATCAGCTATCATCAATAACACTCCTCCCCCCTTTTTATTCACCCTGTCACTCCTGAACACGCTATACCCATCGCATTCAATCCCACTAGCTTTATCATCTTCTGTCAGCCATGTTTCACTAATACCGACAACCTGTGGCCTGGAAGTGCCAACCATGGCCAAAAACTCTTCCTTCTTGTTCCTAATACTCCTGGCATTAGTGTACATGAATCGCAGAAGCCCATTTGTCCCATCCCTACTTTGATTCCTTATACTAATTATCCCATTCTGATTTGTTGTCCGTCGTACTCGCCCGGGCATAATATACTCATTCATACACTTAACTTCCCCCCCTAAAGTCTGCATATCTACTCCCCCCCCTCTTAATAAATCTAGTTTCCCTGAGTCTGTACATCCACTTCCACATCATTCATCAACACTCTTTCAAGTCTCCGTACACCAACTCCATTCAAATGTAACCCATCCATCTTATATAAGTCCTTTCGCCCATCGAACTCATTCCACACATCCACAAATTCCACACCACTCTCCATGCATAACCCACGCATAAAGTCATTGGCAATTATGGCCCTCCTTCTAAACACTTCGCTGTCATACCGCGGTAAGATACTCACCATCCTAACTCTCTCACTCTTCTCTTTTGCTACCTCAAACAACTCCCTCACATCCTCTATCATTTCCATTTTGTCCTCTTTCAAATCATTCGTTCCTGCCACTATTATCATCTCTTTCACCCTCTGTTTTTGCAGTCGAATAGATTCGCTGACGTCCTTTATGTTCGCACCCGGCTGGTACGACTTCGTTAAACTCTCAATTATTACGCCTCTTAATAGCGAATCCCCATACAGCACTCGCTCCTTCATTTTATTGACGTTTACGTACATTCTATTATTTGCCGTCACAGACTTCCGCCGGTTATTTGTCGGTACGTTCAACACACATTTTTGCATACGCTCCAGTTGTCGTTTGGCTCTGTGTATCGCGCCATTTAAACGGGCAATTTCGCTACTCGCACTTATCACACCATTTTCGTTATCGATCAAATCATCCATTCCTTCGGTGTTTCTACCTTCATTTACACTTTCAGCGACGCTCTCACACATATCTGGCACTACCACGCAATTCTCTAGTACACCGCCATTTTCTGCATTCTGACTACCGTTAACGATATCAGTCTCGATACACGAAACACGCTTGAAGTCCTCATTCTCTTTACACTTTCTACACATATTAACTCCACTATCACTTTCTAACCAGACTCCCACCGCTCTCCGCAAGGCATACATCTCACAGACAGCACACTGCATAAATTCTTTTACATCAAAACTCTTAAGCAAGCATGGCGACCTGGCCGCCATTTTTTTCTTTATCGGTGCCATGTGTACGCTATCTTTTCTTAAAAATAATAGTTAAAATAACAGAAAACACGCAAAAATTGCACAGACACACCAAGAACAAAAAGCAAACAATACTACTTAAAATTCTGGTAAAATATCTAATGTTAACACAAAATAATACTGATCTTTTCAGGAGCTCTCGACAAGCCGACGATCTAATCCGTGCGACACCTAGCGCCACCTGATAATATGTGACGATTAAGTTTTAAACATCCATATTTGCTATTAGATCCCTACATCCAAAATGGAACCTAACAACGATGCGTGGCATACATTATTGTCTTTTATGAATGTTTGAAGATAACCGTTGGCAAAGTTAAATTCAAAAATATCGAAACATCTGATTAGTGACTTCAAGACGTCATTTAAGATAAAACTCGAAAATTAGACTTTCATCTTAAATCCTGATGCAGTCAGCCATGTCGGCAATGCATGAGGATTCTCATAGCTCATATACTTGCTTCCTTCTGTATGTCGCGTCGCTGAGTTGGTCTTTCCTTCTTTCTGATTTCATAACTTTCTCTCGTTTGGTCATTGTTAGGTGTAATACTAGAACAATGAATTCTATAAACATGCGGACATCGATACTGTCTTTTGGAGATCAAAGGAGGCTATGAATGGTTTGGATCGCTTTGTAAGCTACTCTAATATTATGGCTTTTAACGGTGCCACAATCTTGATGGAAAGATTTTTTATGCATGGGATTGAAATAGTCTTTGCAGAGTATGTTAGGATTTTGGGTAAGAGTATCAGAAAATCTATAGGATACAGCCACTATTCCCATCTTGAATATAAAGAAAAGTTCCTTTCACGTCGATTCAAGAAATTCATTATTATCACTCTCATGCTCTGGTATAATTAGGATTTTATCTTAAACTATGTCTGGAAATCACTAATCATATCTCTCGACATACTTGAATTCAGCTTTTCGAACAGTTATCTTCAATATTCACAGTCAAAAAGATGAATGTGCATACGACGCATCACCAGTGTTACTATTTTAAACACTTTGCCTGTGTTTTGATTTTTAATTTATAATCCTTTTTGTCTATCACTCTGAAGAAGGTATCAGTCCTTAGTGCACGAAACTAGTCGATATATAATACCATTTAATTTTATAATAATTAAAAAATAAACAGGCTTAGAAATTCAGTAAGATAAATTAAAACTTATCCGACTGTCGATTGCAATTCAAATCACAACTCAGCAGCACAATAGAAATAAAATAATAAAATTGAAACTAACCAAAAAAGCAATAACTCAAGACTAAATTGGAAGAATAAACAAGCTTCAGATAAATATTTACAAGAAACATATAAATATATTAACGCCTTTCACTCCCCAAAGGAAGTAGACAAGGGCCTTTTAGCCCTACTTAGCTAATCTCCCTCCTTAGCCTTGGACCAGCTATCTGTGATGGTTAACAGTGATTTTAATAGGTATCTGGGAGAGTAGTGTACGGCGTAATCTTTCTTGATGAAGTAAGTTAGTCATCACATATTTTATGTATATAAATCTTCCGCCACTCGTGGTCCATATCAAGTGTATTGTCTGAAATAGTGTGAGTTTCTGGAAGAAAACAACTATACTTGACTGAAAACCGAAATTTTGAAAATGAAGTATTGAAGTAGGTGTAATAGTGATTTCAAAGAAGTAATTCTCAAAACTTCCGAAGATCTTCCAAGAACACGCTAAAAAGAAAAGAATGGATGCCTGATGAAATTATGGAGTTAATTTAATAATAAAAAAAGAAGGATAAAAGAAAAGTAAAGATATAAGGTAAAGGTTAATATTGAACAAAGAAAACTCAGAATTGAATAAAAGAAAATATAGTTGAATGTCTTATGTCAAGAAATTTAAGACTTAGAGATGAATCGGCACGATGTTACAAAGTACTACAAGATGATTATAAAAAAAAAAATTAATAATAAAAAAACCCAGGAAAGAAAAGGAACAAAGTGAAATGTATAGAAAATGAAAAAGGGATGTATTGTTTGAAGATACAGATATTCTAGTACACTGGGAAAAATATAGTCTTAACGACATTTACAATAGGGATAGCTCAAGAATCACAAAATGGGAATGAAATTGACCCGTTCAGTTCAAACAGAAGTAAGCAAAACACTGCAGAAATTAAGGAAAAATAAACTATTTTAAAAAAAAAATGAAACGTTGAAAAAATTTAGATAAAGGTATAATCCAGTTATTAAGTTTCTTAAAAAGTTTAATAAGAAGATTTTGTCTTCCTGGAAACTCGGGTTTTTCAGCCCGCATACAGGCAGATGTCACGAGAACACAAATAAAAAACAGACAAAAATACTATTGATGGTGGGTACTAGATGGTAGTAGTGTAGTGCGTTCGAGGGAAGTGCAGCGTTTCCTAAACTTTTACGCGAAATGTGAACAGGTGTTCAGTTAAAAATCGTAATTAAAAAATAAATAAACTGCGCACCTTTGTAGCGCACGTCAATTTTATATCATAATTTTTAACATTTTTTTTTCGGTTATTAATACACCCTCTGTCCAAAAAGAAACCGAACTTTTCGAAAATAGAAGAAACTAGTGACGCCACCTGTTATCTTTTTTTGTTGTCGAAAGCGGCAATCTTCATTAGTGTTGTGTCAACTGTTTATGACATTTGTTTCATTAGAAGCCGAGTTATAGTGCCAAGAGTGACAGTGTTTTGAAGAACGGTAGGTCGTCACGATATTCGTGACTTACGCGACGAATTCTTGCTATCTTGCTTCAAAACTTCAAGATAAAACTCACCATTGATCCAAGTTTGGCTAGGCGGAACGAATTCTTTTGGGATAATGCCCTTGGAATCGTAGAAACAAATCAGCATTGTCTTTACTTTTTATTTCTCCAAGCGACTTTTTTTCGGATTCTCCCTCTTCTGATGGTCTCCACTCAACACTCTGGCGCTTTGTTTCGGGCTCAAACTCAAAACACCAAGTTTCGTCACCAGTAACGATAGTTTCAAGGAAGTTTGAGTCCTTACGAGCGGTTTTAATGAGGTCTTTGCAGTGTTCAATTGGATACATTTTTTGGTCGTCGGTCAACTTGTGGGGAACAAATCGCGAATTCAATTTACGAAGGCCCAAACCCTCGGTCAAAATGTTGTGCACAGTTGATTTTGGAATCCCCAATTCATCTTCAATCAATCTCACGGACGATTTCGGGTTTTCTTTGATGAAATCATGCACTTTTTGGACGTTAACTTCGCTCAGTCCAGTTTTTGGACGGCTCGGCTTTTCGTCGTCCTCAAGCGTCTCACGACCACTTTGAGATCCTTTAACACGTTCATTGCCAATCACGCGATATCGCGCGATGTGAATTATCACCAAACGGCCGATCACGCGTTATCGCGTGGACGCCAACTAAATAAAAAATTAAAAAAAAGTTGGCCACCACACGAAATTCCAATTTTCAGCTTAGCAATGAAAGTGTTAAACCACTCGTAAACTTGAGTACGGCATCAAATGCTTTTTGAAGCATTTGATGCGTTTCGGTAAAACTTTTACCAAGTTTAACACAAAAGTCAATCGCTGCTCTCTGTTTGAAACTCATTTTCCGACCGTTCGTCAAAACACACTGTCACTCTTGGCACTATAACTCGACTTCTAATGAAACAAATGTCATAAACAGTTGACACAACACTAATGAAGGTTGCCGCTTTCGACAACAAAAAGATACAACAGGTGGCACCACTAGTTCTATTTTCGAAAAGTTCGGTTTCTTTTTGGACAGAGGATGTATACTGGCACAGACTAATAATCAAATATACCGCAGAATACTTTATTTTGGGCTTTGCATAGAGAATTATGAGTAGATATAATGATATCTATGAAAAATTAGTAATTTAGTCTGCGATCTAGCCTGTAGTGCATGGATTGAAAACGAGGGGATAGCGAACCGTTATCATGCATCATTCGAGTGGATAAAAAGTAGCCTTCCGTTGACATGTCCTTGCATGTTTGCACAGTGCCGGTGGTGTGGTGGGAACTGTCAGCAACAAAAGAATAGTGAGATGAAAAGTGTTCATTGACTAGAAAAGTTTGCATAAACGTTGGTCTACTAGAGTAGAGTGCCCTATCAAGATGAGTCATTCGACTCCTTGGAGGTGTCACATAGTAAGAGTAGTATGTTGAAAGTTTATTTTTCACTTGGTCAGACTATAATAAATTTAGTTTAATCCTTTATCCAAGTGTGTGTAAACAAAGTTTGCGCCTGAAAGTATCTTTAGGACTGGGGTCAGGTAGTACAACACCGGGAAACTCGTAGCAAAGGTGGACCAAGCTAACATCACTCCTATCTCAGTATCTCCCATAATGCAAAACACATCTTGCGGATATGTATAATGTTATGCATTAAGGGAAGGGCCACTACCCAGACTAGTTTTGACCTTTATTGAGGTCTCTTCAGTGGGAGCCAGGCCCTTTGCAAAGAGTTGCCCGGTGTTGTACCACTTTACCCCAGTCCTGAAGATACTTTCAGGCGCAAACTTTGTTTGCTCACACTTGGATAAAGGATTAAACTAAATTTATTATAGTCTGACCAAGTGAAAAATAAACTTTCAACATCTTTCTCTAAATCCAGAGTAATTTAATAAAAAGGTGGCACACCGTTTGGCAGCTCCTATAGGAGGAGATGACCTTGCTAATGCTTCTGCCTTTGTATCTCCACTACTGTGCTTGGCTCCCACTGAAGAGACCTCAATAAAGGTCGAAACTAGTCTGGATAGTGGCCCTTCCCAGTTAATGCATAACATTAGACATATCCGCAAGGAGATGTGTTTTGCATTATGGGAGATACTGAGATAGGAGTGTTGGTATCTTGCTCCACCTTTGCAAGGAGTTACCTGGTGTTGTACCACTTTACCCCAGTCCTGAAGATACTTTCAGGCGCAAACTTTGTTTGCACACACTTGGATAAAGGATTAAACTAAATTTATTATAGTAAGAGTAGTATGTTTGCGGTTTATAAACTCGAAAACCAAAAAAGCCAAACGCACTGAGATATGCGTGATTAGTAAACTATTAATTCAATAAGCAATGCCTTGAAATTATTTCTTAGAATAATATTGTTGGACAGAGGTTGAAACCATAATGTTTTTCAGCTTTTTGAATTTAATTTTTTTTTTATTTTAAATAAAGCAACAGCAGAAAACAATGGGTTCAGAAGCGGAAAACATAAGCGATGCAAACGATCAATTGATGGTGAAAAACTGGTCCCTTCCTCTGCTTCGCAAATTTTGAAAAAGCATTTGACTTTTCGTACGATAAACTTACAGGAATCCCTGGAATCAAACGATTTAATGATAATTAAAAAAAAAACATATGCTGGAATCAGTAACCGCAATAAAAATAAGCAATGAACCTTCACAATCGCACAATGGATAGATATAAAAAAAGGGTATCTGACAGGGATGTATTATCAGGGCCGACAGAAGCGGGCGTACGGTGCAGGCGGGCGCCGCAACGATGGGGGCGCCGCCGCCAGGGAACGGTTCATAAGTTAATTTTTAAGAAACAAAATTTTTATCATAAAAACAAAAAAATTCTTAGAATGATCAATATTAAAATAAATGAGGCCGTATACACTGAATAAAATTTTTTTAAAAAATGTATATTGCCGCCTCTTTGATCAGCCGGCTGTTTACAATTTTGCAGCCAGAGCAGGCTAAATGCTTGCCTACAGAATGTTGTGTCTACTGCAGCCTAAAATGAAATGGTGAACAGTTTTTATGCGCAGAAAGATTTTCGTACAAAACATTTGTTGCTAGTTAACCAGTCATATGGTACGTATCTCAGTAGGCTACTGACAGTAGCGCAGTACGGACTATTATTTCGTCTCTGTGTCGTGTTGTGTAATAATTTCTTGTGGGTATAAAATAGAAATGGAATCAAAAATTAAAAAAAAAAGTTATCCGACGCACAAAATCATAAGCGTTACGCTGCGAAAGAAGCAGATATTAAGAAATAAACTGGGGTTCTTAATAAATTTGTTAAAATATTAAAATATTCTGATGCAGATTGTAACCAACTCGATACGTCAGAAATCAGAGTTGAAGAACCGTGCACATGATCCAGTCTGCATGAAGGTACTATTGCAACTATTGAAAAAGATAATTGAACATGATTTAAGTGAAAAATAGTTAGGATTTAGTCAACTACAACAATATTTAGTTGTAGTTGACCACGAAACTGACACATTGTTAGTGTCAAATTTAGAAGATCCAGGTGAATGGGGAAATATTGATGAAAAATTACGAGTCGTTTTAATTGAAATGGGGCCTGTTCAAAATAAAAATATAATATATCTCAGAGATACATATGGTCGTAAATTTGGCGACACGTATTATAATAGAAAAATGAAAAATGGGAGCTCGTGCCAAGAACATGGCTCATTTATTCCGAAAATTTAAATTCTGTTTTTTGCTTTTGTTGCAAACTTGTCGCACCTATTGAGTCTTGTAGAAGGTTATAACGATTGGAGAAATCTAAGTACAACTTTACATAGACATGAGACTAGTTTAACTCACATGAAAAATTTCTTAAAATGGAAGGAACTTGATAAAAATTTAAAAAAAACAAAACTACTATTGATTTCCAGACTCAAAGCATGTATGAAATGGAAAAGAAACATTCGACGAGTGTTTTAGAATGCTTGATTGAAATTATAAAATTCCTTGGTAGTCGAAATTTAGCTTTTAGCGGATCATCTGATAAATTATATGAAAGGAATAATGGCAATTTTTTAAAATTAGTCGAACTGTTTGCGAAGTTTGATCTCGTTATGGAAAATCATGTTGAAAGGGCCCAACAACGAAACAATAGAGTACACTATTTGAGTAAAGATAGTCAAAATGAAATAATAGAAACTTTGAATAACGCAATCAGGGATACAATTTTATTATCAATTCGAAAATCTAAATATTATTCCATAATTTTAGACTGTACCTGATGCAAGTAAAACAGAACAAATGACCATTATTATTCGCTTTGTTTCCTGTGACAATGGAATTGTCAAGATCAGAGAAGACTTTTAGGTTTTGCAGATATATCAGATTCCACAGGAGGTGGTTTATTATTATTCCTGACACCTCCAAGGAGTCCGAAGACTCATCGCGGGAGGACATCTTCAACTGTCTCTACACCTTACCTCTACTACGAATCAACGCCATCTACCGCCCACCTCCAACACCACCACAACTAGTAATTTTTGTCTGTAAATTGCGTGTGTTCTGAAGGGCCGATTTGTATGTATGCGGGATGAAAAACCTGAGTTTCCGGGAGAAAAACCCTGCTACCTCCGTATTTATGTGCAACAATAATGGAAACAACTGGAAAAATGGAACATTCCCATTGAAGACATGCGAGGTCAAGGGAATGACAAAGGGGCAAATATGAAAGGGAAAAAATATGGGCTCCAAAATTTGCTTTTGAACAAAAATCCTCGAGCTTTTTACGTGCCATGTGCTGCTCATACTCTAAATTTAATCATTAACGATGCAGCCAAAGTGAATGCAGATACAATTAGATTTTTTGCAATTATTCGAGAAATAAAATTTCTTTTCATTCTCTTACAAACGTTGGGCAATCCTTTTAAAGTTCGTAAAAAAATTAACATTGAAACAGCCATCAAAAACGCGATGGGAAAGTAAAATTAATTCAATCCGCCTTCTACGATATCAGTTAGGAGAAATTTATGATGCACTTTTTGAAATTTAAATAATGAAAATTTTAATAAAGAAACTTAGCATGAAGCACAAACATTATGTGCTAAAATAAAGGACTACAAATTTATTTGCTCTCTTATAACTTGGCATGATTTACTTAACAGAATAAACTCTGTGAATAAAATGCTTCAAGACAAAAATATGAAAAATATTTTTTCAACGAACTTTTTTTAAAAAAATATGAACATTACACTTGCTTTAGGATCGAAAACTTAAAAATATTCTTACAAGAGAATCGATCAGATACAAATTTTAAAGAAGTTCTAAAAACGGCAAAAGAACTGAGGTGGATGGAGAACAAGAATTTAAAACTGGTACGGAAGTTCGACGACGAAAGAAGACACGACAATTTGACTACGAGCTTCATGACGAAACGCCACAATCGCCAGAAGATAAATTTAGAGTGAATGTGTTTTATGCACTTCTAGACGTTGCAATGTGTTCGTTAATAGAACGTTTTGAACAACTAAAAACATATTATGATAATTTTAATTTCTTGTATAGATTACTACAAATTAATAACGAAAATTTCCGAAAAAATTGTGACGATTTAGAGATTCTCTTGAAGGACTGCGACAATAAAGACGTGAATTCAATAGAAATGACGAGTTATGTGCTTTCCGTGATATTTTTCGGAAGGATAATTTAAATATTCCAAAGTCCTTTCGATATTCTTAATTTTATTGTGTCCAATAATTTATCTTTCCCTAACTTTTCAGTTGCTTTAAGAATACTATTAACCTTAACTGTTAGTGTAGCGAGCGGTGAACGTTCCTTTTCCAAGTTGAAAATTGATTAAAACCTACTTAAGAACAAGTATGTCACAAAAAAGGCTTGTTAGTTTGGCGTTAATAGCTATTGAAAATGACATATGTGCGGAATTAGACGTTAAGACCATTATTTCTAATTTTGTGAATATGAAATCAAAAATATTAAAACTTTAATAAAAAAAATTGCAAGTATATTTATGTAATTTAATTTATTTTCTGTTATTCTGTAAAGATGTTATTTTTTGAATACTTATATTAAATGTTCTAATTATTTCTGAATTCTTTTCTTATTTTCTCATCTATCTTGAATTTCTTGTATTTTGTTAAAAGATAGTTCTACTTATAAAAATTATTAAAAATTTTTTACAAGTTACTAAGAATTTAGTAACTTGTAAAATGCAAGAATTTTTTAAACTTTAGTTCAAATAAATTTTAACTTTAATTAAAATTCATTTTAATTTTGTTAGCGATTCGGGTCGGTGAGAAGGCTATAATCCCTGTATTATTATATTCAACGATTAAAGTGAAGTGGCTTTATCAAAATTTCCTTTAACTTTTGAGAATTTTTTGAAGATTTTTAACGATTATCCTGTCTAGTAATACCCCGGTTCGTTACATTTAGCGAACCAGCGTGTGGTTGTTCTGTCAAAATTTATTTAAGAAATTTCAAATAATTTAAATTTTTATTATCGTAAAAGAACCACACACTCCCGGATCGTTACAAGGGCGCTTAGATAGAAATTGCATGCGCACCGCAAAGACCCTAGCGCCGACTTTGTGTATTATCACCATTATTTGGGATTATCATCGAAAGGGCATGCAAGAAATCGAAACAGAAAGATGTATCTGAATTTGTGGAAGAAACATGAAAACCTAAAATATGCACACGACAGCACTAATTACTGATAAAGAAGAGAATCTGTAAAGTATAGTCAATAAACTAACAGCCGTGATAAATTCGGACTAAAACACGCAGAAGCAAAAGCGATAATTAAAGAAGAGAAATCTAGATGCAATAATTTATACCAAAATACTTTAAAAAAAATAAAAAATAAATAAATTTAAAAAAAAAAAAAAAAAAAATATATATATATATATATATATATATATATATATATATATATATATATATATATATATATATATATATATATATATATATATATATATATATATAAGAGAGACGTTCTTCGAGTTTGGCGGTAATTAGAATTTTTCTCTGCAAAAATATTCGATTATTTTGCAGGCTATCGTTGTTTGCATAAATCATTTTGCTTTTCTCTGTTGTTCAACTTTAAATGTTGCTCGGCCACTAAAATCTGACCGGTTTACCAATGACCTTTGAGTCATGTCCAGCTTTCCTGCTATCGAATATGTGTGTGTGTTTATTTCCTCCTCCTTCCCATCCCATTCCACTCATGTAGCTTATTTTTCCGCTAATTGAAAAATCTGCTGCGGGTGGTACCAATACAACTAAGTTAAACATGGTTCCCTAATAAAGAATGCCGCCTTTAATTTTCCAGACGAATTAAACGAAATGCGTTTTTATCCTCATCAAAACGAATGAATATTTCTGTTCACAACAGTCTTCTTGGAGACAGTAAGAAGGCGAGGATAGGCACATGAAGTAGACTACATGGGCAATATACAGAAAAACTTATTTTCCGTCCGTGCGGTTAGCCTAGTGGCTGTGCGCTTCGCAACCTTATGCCTGGGGAAGGAGTGTCCTAGGTTCGATTCCCCGTCTGGGTGAGTTCTTTCGAGATACGTTGTACGTGTCACGTAATAATAAATGTTTGCACACGATCTGTTTCCCTCCGGTTATCATCAGACTATCTGATTTTGTAATGTAATTCATTCTCATTATTTCATTTCTCATGACAAACTTTACAGCAATAAGAAGGGACAGGGAGTCCCCCTTTTCTCCTCCACATTGGCCAGCTACTTCATGGAAAATTTTGAGCAACGTCTTCAAAACATTCTTTCAAGCCTTTATTATTATTATTAGTTATTATTTAGTTATTATTATTTGACACCTCCAGGGAGTCCAAAGACTCATCGAGGGAGAGTGTGCCAACAGCATCGAACGATTGGTTCCCTTCCAACTACTAACCGCGCTCAAACTTTCTTAACTGAGCCATTAGTAGCAGAGGCTCTACCAATCGACCAACCTTTGCCGTGGTACACATGTTCATGACATATTGATACTGTATAGCAAGAGTCAGGAATTGAACTCCAAGACCTTATCATCAGCTTTAATACTATTTACCAAAGGATACGATTGATGTTAGGCATTGAAAATAGCAATATCTCCTTCTTCACCCTTTCGTCCATCACCAGCCATAGGTTTTCAATTCTCGGTTTTTTTCTGAATCAGTGGCGTAGCTAAAACTTTTGCCGCCCCTCTCAATATACACCAAAAGTACTCTACTACAAAAAGTCAAAACGACGTATAGGGAAATAAATTAAAACACTATGTTTATTTTTGAAGGAAAACTTTAATTCCAACATTCTCAAATGTTATTTTTCTTGCTTTTCCATTAGCAAAATCGTCGAGAACATTGTCGAAGTCTATTTCATCACTCAGTTGCTGTTCTATAGCAACTGAGTGATGCTAAGAAATCTTTATGGCAAGATTTCTTAAACGCAAAGTGCCGTCCCTCCAGCTATGCCACTGTTCTGAATGACATGCACATATTGGGTCGTTATTTTTGTTACAATTATTCCTCCTGCACTACTTATTTGGAACAGTTTCTGTTCTTTTGCATTTCCGAAACTGCACAATCTGCAAGTCTTCCAATCCAGTGTTAATAAGTTTCTTCTTTCTCCTTAATTTTTCACTCGTCCACGATACTGCATGTTGAGCGCTATTAATAATTTCAGTGATATATCAGTACGACTATAATTAAATAAAATTATTACTCATACCAAGAAATTATATTCTTGTTTAATCTTTTATCTAAGTGCGTATCCCATAATGCAACGCACATTTACTTTCGGAAATGTATAATATTATGTATTAAGGGAGAGTCACTACCCAGATCAGTTTTGGCCTTTATTGAAGGTCAAAACTGGTGATATCTGTAGGAGTCAGACCCAGGAAAACACTGATCTGAGTAGTGATCCTCTCTTAATGTATAGCATGATGCACTTCCGAAAGGAAATGTGCTCTGCATTATGATATACTGAGACAATGTGATATGATGTCATCAGCGTCTATATTCAAGTCGTGACGATACTTCACGAGCAAATTTTACACTTGGATAATGGATTAAACAATAATATTATTTCTTGGTAATTTTCTTTCTAACCAAGCGAGAAAAAAAAAAAAATTTCTACAACCATAATTAAAAGAATAAGGGGGAGTCTACTTTAATACCCATGTAGTTTCTACAAGCTGATTCAATCTGTGTTCCATTCTCATTCTTCCATAATCACTTGCCTTATAGTTCGACATGTATCCCTTTTCATTCAGAGCTTTCACATGAATTGCCATCTTCCAAGTTAAAACTGCATGATCACTTTCTCAGTTTGAGGTAAGACAGCAACCTCATTTATATACAGATTCGCGAATGCTATAACTAGATCCGATATTTTTGCATTGTGACTCTCTTTATCACATGTCAATGACTCTATAAATTATCTTTCCTTTATCTTGCATTCTCTCTCTCACGCACCTGTTCAATTGAAATCATTCAATGATAGGCACTTCTGATGAAGCAACTAAGATTATGCGGCCAGTATAATTATGTCTGTTAACTATGAGAGTTCTAACTGGTTTGTGTTTTGTGAGATGAAACAAACAAAAAATATGAATTTCTAAGTGGAAAAATTCTACCATTTCCATATGACACCGACAAACCATACCTTCAACCATTAGCTGAAAAGGCCTTGTGAAGGTTCGTTCTTCTCCTAGACGGTATTGGGACGCAGCGTTTTCCAGATAAAGAGCATCGTCGGTATCGACCGAGAAGCCTCGTAGAAAACAAACTTACAATAATGTTCAATTCTAAATATTTTAAAAGTGTATTTTCATACGGAACTGAATAGTTTAAAATTAGGAATATAGCACCTACAGCAGGAAAATCTTAGCATAAGCCTTCAGATAGTTGGTGCCAGACAATAGAAAAGCATATTTACAAAAAACCATGAGACAAATAAATGACAGATTCGAAAATAAAATAGAAATGAAAGATATCCAAACAGTCTACAGCATAGCAAAACAAAACTCAGGAAATTCAAAATTGAGAAAGCTAAAGATAAAATAATACGGACCAGTAATTTAAAAAGAGTTAAACTTCAGTGTTTATTACCTACCACTCAGAAACCAATATTATCTCAATATCGGACACCATACTCCAGATATCTCTATTTTAAAAACCTTCAAAAGAATGAAACAATAACTCCAAACAATACATTTACCGGAAAAGTATAGTACGACTGATTTACTCGAAGAATTCGCAGATAATTCATCTTATGGACTTAACTAAGACTTTTAATACAGTAGATCACAGCATTCTAATTAGCAAAACTAATAGCCTTAAGAATTTGACTCAAATTTAACTACTGTAACTCTCACGGTTAAAAAAAAAAAAATCAGTGCACAAAAGTAGGCAGGAAATTTAGTATACCAATAGAAACATTCTGTAGCTTGTTTCAGTGAGCCATTTTGTGTCCTGTTTAATATTTACCTGAATGAGATCATACAGTATAAATAGCCACCTACTTCATTCAGTATGTAGATAACATGGCGTTGTTTCTAGCTCATATCAACCTTCAGAAAGCATCAAATCAAGCACGAGAGAAGTGTATATAAATCAATTTCAGAGTCGCTCCACAACAGTTATACTCACTTCAACAGAGGAAAGACACATACGATGCTAATAAAAAAAATAAAAATAATCAGAATTCAGTCATAGTTTATCATAAGACATGCTGTAGGAGGCAAATACTTATGCACCGCCATAACCCATGTCCTAACAATAAAATATCTCTTCTTCACGCAGATTACGATGAATCTGCCTGAAGAAGAAACCAATCACGGTCCAAATTCTGATGTAGAAACCTTTGTGTGAAACAAGTCTGTTATGGCCTTACTGTATATAGAACAGCAGCTTTGTACAAAGTAGAAAATACATCATTTCTACATCTTTTAAAAAAGTTTAGTACCTACATCTATCATAATATTAACATTGATATAAGTATGATATTATAATAATCCGCTAACGTCTTTCATTCCCCATAGGGTGAAGGAGACCATTTAGCGCTAACTTTTGAAGACAAGTGGGCAACTAGCCTTCAGCCCTGGCTAATCACACAATAGACTATCAGTGATTTTAATTGACACCGAGGGAGGAAAGTACAACAGAATACTGCCACCATCTCACAGTTCCTAACCTGAACACTTATATTCACTGGTTAAAGTAAAAAATTAAGGAATGAAAAAAAAAAATCACGATAACTTAAAAGTGTATGATGAATATGATGAATTTTTATGCAATTCGTTGAAAAGCAATTTGATATTCGATGTGAAAGAAATACCCACATAAATTGTAAATAAATAGTTTAATTCAGTCACAAATGGATACATCAAAACAATGGTCAGAAACAAGAAGTCAAAATGAGATTATCAAATGCCTCAATAAGAAATGTGATCACTCCTTACAACAATACGACGCCCACAACGAGGTTTCATGCTGTTTATAATGGTATTCAGGAGCTCACCATTGCAACTTCATAACTATCCTAATTGCCACAATGTTTTGAGCAAGGGGTGTTAAGAGCAGCAGTATGTCTACCTGCATCATCCCAGACATGCTCAATAGGATTAAGGTCAGGAGACTTTGCTGGCCAGTCCATACGTACAATAGTCTCTTCTTCAAGAAGAAGAAGAGACTATATACTGCTCTACGAGCTTCTCGCGACGATGACGTACATATCATCTTATAGAATAAATGTCTCTATCACACCTGCATACGGACGTCAAGGACCTCATCTCTATAAGTGGCAGCATTCATGATTCAGCTAGGAGGCACATACAGGTGCTTCCACCCAACAAGATGCTTTCCCAAACCATCACAATATCTTTATCAAAAGTGTCTCTTTCCCAGATATTATTGGAGGGATGACAATGTGTACCTGGATTTCTCTAGATCAGAGCACCTTGGTATCACTTTGTAGAGCAAATTATGGACTAGTCTGTAAAAAACAATACGGATCCCTATTGATCTTGGATATAGTTGATATGGACCCAAACATTTTCTCCTGTAGTGTGGGAAGGGCCATGCAGACTATCAGTCAACTTGCATACAGACCACCTTCTTAAAACCTTTTGTGCACAGTGGAAGCAGATATTAATATTCCTGTAGCTGACATGAGGTCGGATCATATCTGATTTCGGGTATTATTCCTATTTCGGCAAGAAGTTTATCTGAAATATCTCGCCTATTGCAAAGTTGTAGTCTTTCTTCATTGTATCTCAAGTAGCCTCAGTATCGTCGAAATCCTTTGATTGGAAAGACCAATCAAAGGGTTCGAATTCTGTGTAGGATGTGAACCTTTATCAGGGCTTTTGAACTAAAGGTGTATCCGGTTTCATACGGAAGTGGCACGGTTTCTCCTCCTGAACCTCGGGTTTTTCGTCCTTCAACAAGGCATCTGGCATCAGTAGAAGACGTAATTGACAGACAAAAATATCTTATATATATATATTATATATATATATAAGATATAATATATATATTATATATATATATATATATATATATATATATATATATATATATATATATATATATATATATATATATATATATATATATACTGCTGAAAATGCTATTCATTTGTATACGATAACCAGACTCAGCATCAAGTTTTTACATAATGTTCCTAATTTTCAGGTTTTTCTTTTCTTCCAGAGTTATCGCGATTTTTCTTTGTTCTTTAATTTATGGAAATGAGTGTATTATTGTCTCCAATACTGTGAGTTCTATGATCGATTTTCTTTATTTTTCCGGGATGAAAATACTTACTAGTCCTGGCTAGCGATCGCCTGACTTGGAACCAGCCAAAGAAAGGCTTTGAAAATGTTCCTGTATTCAGCGAATGGAATAGAGGAACTAAAATCGAACTTAGAATGGTCTTTCTTCAGGCAGATATGGATGCAAATATCATTTCCACGAGGACCATTTAATTAAACCAACAGTGAATATATATACACCATAGTAAATAATATTTACGGTATATATAGATGCTTTTAACATGAGGGGTATTACTATTTGTTACAAGTTTTTAATTTTGTGAAATTACTTTTCATGGTTATGTAGGAGTATGGGGGATTTTCCATACATACTGTGTAATATTATTCCCACAAACCATTTTCGTTTATATGGGCATTTATTCCTGCTTTCGTTTGACTAATTGTTGGTTAGATTATTTTAGACTTATGACTTATTTTTTATTACATATGTGACAGACTTTTGTTTTATGCCATGCTTATTTCTAATTGCAACAAGAACAGTTACCTAACTGTTCTTGTTGCAATTAGAAATAATTACCTTCTTAATTACATTCAGTTTCTTATACTTATTTACTTTGTTTTACTTATAAATATTTAATCATTCCAGCACACTGTTGTTTGATTACACGTTTTGACTACTTGATGTTCACTAGTATTCCGGAAATTGTCTTGTTAGCTGATTTTTTTAGGTGTTTTCCTCTCTCTCTCTCTCTCACACACACACACATACATACATACAGTGATGCACCCAGGGGGACAATGGGCCATGGCCCCCCAAAAGTAAAAGGGAAAAAAAAAAACACTAGAATTTTCCAAAAATCTTTTCCTAATTAAAATTCTTTTTTTTAAAATATTTATTTATGTTGTGTCGTGTCTTCTATTTCTATACTACTTATGAATTAGCGTCAATAAGGTGGGAATACCCTATAGCTCTCGGGAATCACGGCCGCTGTGAACGCAAGGCGAACGAAGTAGTGCTCGGGGGAACCGAGCGCTACTTCGTTTGCCCGAGCCGTGCCTGAGGAGATCACGGATATCATGTATTGGCAATCACTGCAGATGCTCAGTCATGGGTTGTATGCAATGCGCAGTGTGTATTCTGAAATCGTCTACTCAAATCGGCCTTCCCCAAGATTAAATCTTGAGTGCTCTCCCCCCTCCCCCAAGATTAAATCCTGAGTGCACCACTGCACACACACACACACAAGTTCCTGCTCAGCTAGACAGGTGATCGACTTGGTTAGTTTAATGAGAACTGAGAACTGAACTCCTAAGGGCTCCCATTCCTCTTTCATCTTTTTCGAAAGGATAGAGTTCATTGCATCTGGAGGATATTGATGGAACTTTGTCAAGATATTTACACCGCCTTGTCTTTCATACTTAATTGCCCACTTGCATGTTAAATTGGTATACATAAAACGGTTATAATAATTGCAATTGTTTGTTCTATACTTCTTATTTAGCTAAAATAATATGTTTTCGTTTGTTCTTGGATTCTGTGGCACCCATTCTTTCACAGCAGTCCAAAATTCTTTCGCTTTTTTTTTTACAATAAATTCATTTTTTTTATTTATTGTAATTTTAAAAAATTTAACTTGGTCAGTTTCATGGGAAGTGAACTCCTACGAACTCCGATTCCTCTGCTTTCATTTTTTCGAAAGGATACAGTTCCTCATTGCATTGGGGGTAATTCTGTTGAGTAGACAGCGCCCTCCCTTGATGAGTCCTTGCAGGTGTTATGTAATAAAATTTAAGTAATAAAAAATAAATCATCGCGGGATAAAGTGCTTCTGGTTCTTTACCAAAGTGACAGGTTACAGGACCATCCAGCAGTATTCCTTTTGCTGCAGCCCACATTTTGGTTGGCAGACATGAATAATGAATTTTGAAGAATTTTTTATTATTATTTTTTTTAGGATAGACTTATTGGAAGTCGGAATACATTTCGAAATACATATCGGAAGTCGGATTAAAACTGGTTTAGTATGATTTCTTCTTTTTTTTAGATTATGAGGACAGACTGAGAGTATCTAGACTGCACACATACTGGTAATCATGCAAAATAGGAGTGATATGATAGAGGACTTGAAACTTCTGAAAGGATGTTATGAGTTATCGACTGATGAAATTTTTCGTTTATGGAAGGTGGGAAGAAAAACAAGGGACATCCGTGAAAATTGTGTGTGTGTGCGGTAAAGAAAGAGGTGAGGAGTAGATTTTTTCTCACATCGAACAGTGAGTGAGTGGAACAATTTGCCTGTTGAAGTTGGTGGTGGGTACATCTAGTGTGAACGAGTTAAAGAGAAGATATGTCATCTGGTGGGGTTGATCTATGGGCTTCCCTCGATGGAGACTTGACTGCCTGGAGGTCTCTAATAATAATAATTAGTGGTTCAAGTGTAAGCTGACCATATTTCCTTGAGACAAAAACGGGACATTGGGATGGCAAAACGGGACGAGGTTATGTAATATTCTGTATGCATGAAAAAGTAAGACGGCAAAAAAAAAAGTTTTATTACATAAACATATTGAGCTTACCATTATTCTTCGGTGATAGAACCCATACAAAATTTAGGTAGACGTAGAGGGGGACTGTATTTCACCACGATCGTACAACGAATATTTCTCCGATGAAGTGATCATACGCAGAAAACGTCTTTCAACACCTTATCATAAAACTTCCCACGCTCCATCACACAATTTTATCTTACAACTAACATAGCCCTCATTGTCTCAACACTTATTCCTTTGACCTTAGAAATCCTTAGATTTCTCCTTTGACCACATACTGTTCACAATAGAAAATATTTTCTCAACAGGTGCTGTACTTCCTGGAAGACAAAGAATAAACTCTACAATATTACAAAAGTCTTGAAGGTCTATGCGTTTATCGCTCATTTCAGAAAAAATCTGTACCCATCTATCTCATACAGGAATGTTTTCTTTATTCCATGTATCCAACTGCCTCACAATTATAGATTTTATGAGGGTCCACTGATCCACAAAACATTATAGGTTATGAATAATAATTTATGATTGACCATTAAAGTAAATTAAAAATATACTTTAATTTATACAATATTAAAGTATATTTATAGTTTTTTATTAAAAACGGAACAAAACTGACATTTTTATTACCTGGAAATATGAAAAAACGGCTGTCCCTTTCAGAACGGTACGTATGGTCAGCCTATTCAAGTGCTAATACGAAAATGGCAATGGACAGAGAGAGGGAGGTGGGAGGAGTTACCTTGTCGTATAGAAGAGTTGATTTGGAAAGGCGTGATATGTTTTTTATTTATGATTATATGTCTTTCTGCATTATCATAAAAACCTTCACATTTCTTTTGCCACGTCAAAGATGTACTCATGGTTCATTGTATCAAATGCTATATTTCTTCCTTTTACTTTGCATGTTTGAGCAGACGATACAAGCGTCTGTAAATAGTTTTGTATTCTGTTTATAAAAATTTTTGAAATTATTTTATAATCTATATTTAACGGTGTTATACCTCTGCATTTTTTTTATATATCCTTCAGTTTCCACAGACCTTATTTTTAATATAATTAACATAATATTATAATCAGCGTATCATGAATAATAATAATAATAATTTACAGTTAGCAGTTCACCAGTGAAAATAATGTTATTAACCGCACAGTTATTTTATTTATTTATTTTTGGTTACGTAGCGTAGAGAATATTGAGTACATTATTTATCTTTCAAACTAATATTTTAAATAATAATAATAATAATACTTTTTATTGTTTACGGATAACAAGTATAGTAAAAAGTATTAGTTACATTTGCTAATGATTCATTACATTTTAAAAGGCACGTTTTATTTAATTTTTTTAATGAAGTTTGTTGAAACTTTTATATTAATGTGTAGAAATAAATATGTAAATCCTCAAACCCCTCTTTGTTCCTGAAAAATTTCCCCGAGATTTTGTGCAGTGCAGTGTGTGTGAAATGTATTCGTTAAGAAAATTAAAGGTTATGTTGAAAGGAAATTGGAACTGGAGAGAGAGAGAGAGAGATTATTATTATTATTATTATTATTTTAACGGTGTCTCCATGGAGTCAAAAGACTCATCGCGGGATACCCGACATTGACACACTAACCATTATTTACACAATACCTGTCATACCTCTCCTTAAATTCATTCACAGTTGAAGCATTCACAACCAGTTCTGGCAAAGCATTCCACCCATTCACAACCCTCCAAGTAAAAAATCTAATCCTAACACCCTTGTTAACCACACTCTTACACAATTTCCAGGGATGGCCCCTCGTTCTCTCACATCCTGCATTGGTCTTAAGAATATCATCAGTATCAATCCTGTAAAATCCCTTTAACAGTTTAAATACCTCTATCATATCACCTCTCCTACGTCTATCAGCTAGTTTTTGGAGCCCACAGATCATCAATCTATCCTCATAGGGAACATCCCACAGACCTGCAACAATCTTTGTAACCCGCCTCTGAATCCTCTCTACCACTTCTGCACCAAGATCTGGTCACCAAGAAATCCTGGCGACCAGATCTGTGCACAATAGTCCAAATGCGGCCTTATTAATGCCTTATAGAGTGGAATAATAACTTCCCTATCCCTGCTTGTTAGTGTGTTCCTCAACAACCATGTAATTTGATGTGATGTTTTGGCAATCTTAGCAATATGCCCTTAAACTTAAGTTCTCTGTCCACAATAACTCCCAAGTCTCTTGTCTCATCAACTTCCTGCAGTTCAGTTCCGTTAATATAGTAAACAGCATGCGATGTCATCCTCCCGAAGTGCATCACCTTACACTTAGCCACGTTGAACTGACAGCCATTTACCTCAGTCCATAGCGTCAGCCTGTTTAAGTCATTCTGTAAAATATCCACATCATTTGAATTGATTATCGCTCTTCCCAATTTTGCATCATCAGCAAACAAGTGGATATTTCCATTCAAGGTATTTCCAATATCATTGATGTACAAATTAAACAATAGAGGACCAAGACTGAGCCCTGAGGTACACCACTAGTCACTTGCCTTTTCCTGGACTCAGCTCCTCCGTAAACCACTCTTTGATATCTGTCTGCCAGCCATCCTTTAATCCAAATCACTATCTTCGGATCCAAACCCATTTGCTCTAATTTATGTAACAGAGTTCCATGTGGAATCCTGTCAAAAGCCTTTGCAAAGTCAAGCAGTATCACTGAGTAAGGATTTCCTTTATCCAACTCCACTGTTACTTTATTATAGAACGTAAGCAAATTACTTAGGCAAGACCTACCTTTCACAAAACCATGTTGCCCCTTATAAAGTATCATATTGCTGTCCACCCAGTCCTGAATTCTAATTTTAACTAATTTCTCCAAAATCTTAACCACCACTCCAGATATATTGATTGGTCTATAATTTGCAACATCAGTCTTAGAGCCTCCCTTGTGCAATGGAACTATTTTCCCCTCTTTCCACTCTATTGGCACTTTACCAGAACTGAGGCTTAAATTAAACATCCTGGTTAGAGGAGTTGCTAATTCTCTTGCACATTCTCGTAACACATGGGCCGATATGCCATCTAACCCAATGGCAGTGTTAGCATTAAGGTTCTTTAATATATTAAGCACCTCAATTTCATCTATCTCTATACTCTCATCAGTCAATGGCACATCTGACACTGCACTATCACTACGAAGATGGTACACTTTTGCGAAATGATCACTAAGCAACTCAACTATTTGATTAGCTTCAGTAATTTCCTTACCATCAACACTTTTTAAAGTAATCTTTCCATGGATATTCTTCCTTTTACTAGCCACATAGCGAAAGAACTCTTTAGGGTTTCTTTTGGATTCATCAGCTAGCTTCCTCTCATAATTAGCTTTGGCTTTCCTTACCATACAGGTTACTCTCTTTGCCTGTACCTTATATTGCTCATTGGAACGTTCATCACCTTTTTCTTTATATGTCTTCCACAACCTTTTCTTTATCTGCAACTCTTGTTTAATAGTATTAGTCATCCATTTTACTCCTACTTGATTTCTCCTTCTGACTCTGGGAATACAGTCTGATACAGCTTTCTTCAAATACTCCTTGAGAATCTCCGACGCACCATCAACATCTCTCCCCTTGAATTTCTCATGCCATAATACAGCTGAAAGCTGACTTCTCAGCTTGCCATAATCACCAGCCTTGTAATTCCACATATACCCATTCTTAATAGAATATTCAGTACGTCTTTCAATCTCCCAGGTCAAGACCACATGATCGCTTTCCCCAAGTGGAGACATTGTAACTAAATTACTTATTGATATGTTCTCCGATGTTATGACCAGATCTAACACTCTAGAATCTCTTGTCCCTTCCATCACATGCTGTCTCAGGTAATTGTCTCTTAACAATTGTATAAACTCCATTTCCTTTGTTCCTTGTGACTATTCCTTCCCCCAACCTATGTCCCCAAAGTTAAAATCCCCCATAATAATTACTTGACCTTTACTCGTCGTGCTAATTTGCCAATACATGCTATCTACATTCTCCCTCATTCCCCTTGGATTATAGCAACAACCAATTACATATTTCGCCTTGTTAATCTCTATCTCACACCAAACAGCCTCTAATGAACTGCCCTCTACATACCTGTCACAGTGAGGTACTTCTATCTTTTTTGGCTTCAATGTTTCGTCTATCATTAATAAAACCCCTCCCCCCATTCTGTCATCTCTGTCCTGCCTGAAAATACTGTACCCCTTACATTCAATCCCAATAACAATATCATTCTTGGTTAACCAAGTTTTGCTAATTCCTATAATTTTTGGCCATGTTGTACTAAGTAATGACAAAAATTCTTCACACTTATTCCTAATACTTCGAGCATTGGTATACATAAACTGCAATACACCCTTCCTCCCATAATATCCCTGTGTGCGAATTACCTCACTCTGTCTACTCTTAACATTCTGCGAACAATTAATCCCAGTTTCACAACGATTAATGACCTTAGTACTATTTACAGCTAACTCTATCACCTGCCTCCCTAGCAAATCCCATTTCCCTGTTTATGACCCTTTACTCTGTCCTTTATCAATAAATGTTCTAAATGCCAAGCTCCTAATCCATTTAAGTGCAAACCATCTCTCTTAAAATACTCCTTCCTTTTATCAAACTCATCCCAGACATTCATAAAATGAATATTCAGTTTCATTTCTTTGCAAAACCTTTTACACAATCTGGACACCATTCCATTTACTATAATTGCTCTTCTGTTCATTTCATCACAATCAAATTGTGGTAGCACACTCATGATCTTTCCACTCTCACTCTTTGCATTCATTGCAATCATTAAATTCTTCAAATCCCGTCTTACAGAAAATCTTTCGCTACGTAGATCATTCGTCCCTATAACTGCAATAATCTCACTCACTCTATCTTTCTGCAATTTCACAGCCCTAGTTATATCCTTAATCTTTGACCCTGGATAACACGCTTTAATTACTCCACCATAGAATTCCCATACAGCACAACATCTTTTTTGCTTCTTCTTAACTTGACATCGTTTACTCCCACTGATGCTTGTTTTTGTTCCTGAACCTCTCTCACATTCTTTAGTATATCACTCAGCAATATGTGTGTATCTATTTCTGCACTATTTATTCCATGCACATATTCACTTCTGTCATTCTCATACTTTGTCATTCTTAATCCCCCCATACTTCCTATTCCATAAAAAATATTAGAACATATTGGAATTCTAAAAGATAGATTATACAATTTGGTCTGATCAAAATTATAAAATATATTACAGTCATTTAAAAATGTCCGTTCATTTGTTTCAGGAGAACTTGCACAACACAGTCTAATCCACATGCTTCTATCCGATACATTGGGATATGGCTGTATAAAACATGTATGTTCCCTATATGACTGATGGTAGCTAACTGCGAAGTCTTGATGATCACTTAAACTTGGGATATTAGTCAAACCAGATGTATCATCATATATTACATTAAAACATTAGATTGTGTATTAAATGTTTCAGTAGTGAGTGCCTCTTAGGTAGGGATCCCAGACGTCCCGTAAAATACGGGATCGTCCCGTTTCTTTCTTCAGAAAAGTATTGCAAGAGTGAGCAAGACTGATTGATTAATAAGAATATTCTCATGTGAGAAGAGCATTACTGTATTAACAATCTATTTTGTATCTATAATAGTAAGCAAAAAACCACTTGAAGGCAACTTAAAGTGGCTTAATGAAAATATGCAGCCTAACAATTGGATTTACTATTTGTTTACTTATACTTAGCATAGTGTGTGCATAGTAAACCTTACCACGCACATACTTGGAAAGTTAGAATCATTAATTTGTAAGACTGGCATATGTGATGGATGCGCATACTAAACTTTCACCCTCAGTCATAAGTGGCCCGTATTTTTTTTCCAGTGTATCTGGGATCCCTGTGACGAGACCCCAGCAAATGCTAGTAGAGTAGACAGTATCTGCGATAGCAATGTTGTTATTAATGTTGAAAATAATGTTATTAATGTCGAACGGCGACCGAGGAAATAGAGGAGAACGAAATGGGCATTATTAAAGAAATAGCACGAAATTGAAAACTTGCAGAGGCGGCAAGAACTTGACAGGGCCGAGAGAAGAGACAGAAGCAGGCAATCCGAAGTAGTAATAAAGACCGAGCTAAAAAAAAAAAAAAAAAAAAAAAAATAAGTTAAGGAGAAAATTATTTATGGAGACTCCATGATCAGGGAAGTACTTAATGAAAGTATGGCAAAATCGTGTTTCTCTGGTACAAAAATTCACGCATTAGTCACGCCATCCGGATGCAAAAAAGGTAAGTCAACGGAAATGATTATATTATCTTGGCTGGCACAAATGATTTGAGAAGCAATCAGTATTCTGTGATAAAGGCGAACTGAAGAAGAGGACGTTGCTAGCTAATGAGCCTATACATAAATTGTGCAGAAAGAATGATGTAGAATTTGTGGATCTGGTCTGTATTTAATGGAAAGAAGGATTTGTACAATGCTGATGGACTACATTTAAATGGTTTTGGTGTCTAGAAAGCTTTGTTCACCAAGCATACTGAAGTGCAAATTCAGGAAAACTTAATCAATTAGAGTGGAAGCAGGTGAGCAGTACCGTCGACAGGGTGTAGCATAGAGACAGCCTTCCTCACGGCGCGACTTAATAAGGGCGCTCGTTCAGCCATATTGCGGTAGGCATCGTCGCTACGCTGGTTCCTGTTAGCGTAGCAAGTGCGGAAAGAAGTTTTTCCAAATAAAGCTTAAACTGATTAAAAATTCTTTGCAAACAGCAATGAACTAAGAAAGATTGATTGGTCTAGCAACAATATCGATAGAGGCGGACTTTCTTATAATTTTAATTTAGAAGAGCTTATACACAGTTTTATTGTGCGATATCCAGGGAGTCAAAGACTCATCAAGGGAGGCCGCATATCACCTGCACCAGCTCATATCTTCTCTTGCATTCATTTGCACTGCTTCAGTGGTGTAGCCAGAGCTTTTGCCGCCCCTCTCAATACACACCAAAAATACTACAAAAAAGTCAAAACGACGAATAGGGAAATAAATTAAAACACCATATTTATTTTTGAAGTAAAACTTTAATTTCAACATTCTAAAATGTTATTTTTCTTGTTGTTCTGTTAGCAAAATCGTCGATGATATTGGCGAGGTCTATTTCATAGTAATGTAGATAATTCTTAATCAGTTTTATTTAAAAAAACGCCTCTCACAACTAGCAACAGTCACAGCAATTGTGAGGAAAATTCGCAGCAGTATTACAATAATTGGAAATGAGTTCTCGTGACTGTATTTTAGAATTAACTGCAAAAGTTCAAAAAAGGTTCAAAGTGCTGCTCTGGGTGGACTTCCCCCCCCCTTCCGCACCCCCCCCTCCCTAGATACGCCTCTGCACTGCTTGCACTCACAGACTCTAAAGGCCATCTGTTCCAATCATGCGTCACTCTATGAAAGAAATATCTTCTTCATTGCATTCATTCTCAACTTCCATGGATGCCCCCTCATCCTCTTCCGGCCTTCCATAAAATAAAAAATTCAATCTGTTGGTATCGGCGGCTGGAGAAAATTTTAAGTGGGGGTGCTGCATATACAAAATAAAAATAAAAAATTCTTTTTTCCTAATCAGTAACCAATTTACTCATAAATAAATGTACACATTAAAAAATTGCTTTATTAAAAATATTTCACCCTCACCAGGAACAAACACCAATAATAAAAGTTTTGTATCTCACAGAAATAACGCATGCAAGCATACAATACACTGCCCAAGCAAGCAGTGTCGGAATGACTTGTAATGTGCAATCACAAACGCAAACAAATATCGGCAAGTCTGGCAGCATTTGGCCAAAAGCGATAATTCTGACACTGCTTTAGATCGCAGTGTATTTGTTTTGTGTAACGATAATTGAAAAAATATAATTCTTTTCATATTTTCAACAGTGACACTCGTCATAATTCAGCCTTGTATCTATAATAAATATATAATTATATGTTATTTTAACAGAATAAAATAAGATTTGCAAAAAATAGTTCACCCTCACCACGAACATGCACCAATAATAAAAGTTTCGTATCTCACAGAAATAACGCGTGCAAGCATATGTTACACTGCCCAACCGAGCAGTGTTGCAATGATTTGTAATGTGCAATCACAAGCGTAAACGAATATCGGCAAGTTTGTCTGCGATTGGTCGAACGTGATAATTCCAACACTGCGTTAGATCACAGTGTATTTGTTTCATAATCTAAAGCGTTAATCGAACAATTGTTAACAATTCAATCACTGTTAAAACATAAGCTGTAACCTTTAACATGTTGTATTGCATTTATATAATGTTGTAAGTATTGTTATTATTTATAAACACAAACAAAATCTAAATTTTCATTTTTTCCTTGGGGGTACTGTAGTGTTGCAGTGCTTATGTACCAGTCGCCACTGGTTGGTATCCTGTATGATCCTTTCAGAAGTTTGCAAATCTCAATCATATCATCGGTCTTTCTCCTGTTTGCTAGTGTTGGCATCCTACAAATTCTCAAGCTATCCTTATAATCTGTATTACACAAATCCAATATTGTCAACACTCTCCTTTCCACTCTCTTCACTGTATCAGCATCACTATGTGCCAGTTTCTTCTAGCATAATCCACCAATATAATATGACATTGAATATCTCATTACACCAAAGTGCATACTTTTACATTTACTAATGTTGAACTGATAACCATTTTCACATGCCCACATTTCCATCCTATTCAAATTATTCTACAAGTATTGTATGTGGGCTGTTCAATAAGTAATAAGACTAATTTTACTGTGGCGAAACCACTCATCACAATATTAATTTCTGTGGAATAAAGAAATGTTGCTGTATGTATTAACAAAAGAGGCTGATAGATGGCACATATGGGCTGATGTGCCAGAGTGTCATGTGACTAAACAGAAGTGCTCATCGGCGCGCCTACGAAGTGCGACCAGTCTTCGAAATGGAAGTGTTCTTGGATCAGCGTTATGTGATTTAATTTTGTGTACATTTGCAAAAATCGGAATCGGACACTTTTAACATGATACGCTAAGCTTTCAATGATGAAGCAATGTCGGGGGCAAGTGTTTTCCACTGGCATAAAACTTTTAAGGAAGGAAGGCAAAATGTGGAAGATCTCGAACGTGAGGGAAGACCTTCAACGTCCATCACAGAGACAATGATCAACACAGCAGCGATTATCATCAAGCACGTCAAAAGGAAGCATCCATTGCTGAAGAATGGCTTCTTATTGCACCACGATAATGCAAGGCCACATATTGCTGGTTGTGTAGTGGATTTTGCAGAAGAACAACACAGATATCCTACCACACCCTCCATACAGTCCTGATCTCGCACTGTCCAATTTCTGGCTGTTTCCTCAGCTCAAGAAACCACTAAGAGGCCACCATTTCAAAAGCAACAAAGCATGTGTAAAATCTGTGGAGGTGGTTTTGAAAGAACTCAAAAAACGGACTCTCACATGTGTTTAAGAAGTGGATGCAACGTTGGGACAAATGCATCGCGTCTCACAGTAGTTACTTCAAAAAAGACCATGTAAATGATGACGATTAAAGGTAATCTGTTTTCTGTATAAATATAGTCTTATTACTTATTGAACAGCCTACGTATATCAGCTACATTCCTTATTACCCTGTCTTTTTTGCATCATCAGCAAACAGCTCTCTGTCACTTGTCAATCCTTCCCAATGTCATTAATGCAAAGATTGATTAACAATGGAACAAGAACTGATTCATGTGGTACACCACTGGTAAACTTAAATCTTGCAGGCTCATATCCCCCATATACTTCTCTGTCACTCAGCAATCCTATTATCCACATTTATGCAACAGTCTTCCTGTCAAAAGCTTTGGCAAAATTTAAACGTATCATGGTATATCCATTCCATGTCCATTCTAACTCTTATCATGTCTGAGCAATTTGCTCAGACATAACCTTCCCCTTAGTAAATCCATGCTGTTATTTCAAAGTATAGATTCTCTGTCAACCCCCTTTTGTGTATATATGATACTGATAGCTTAATTATTGGACACATCATTCTTTGTACAACTATTGTAAATTTGCAAATTATGCAAATCCTTAGCTATGTGGATAAGACATAATTGCTACTTTTTTAAAAAATAATAATTACATCTACAATAACATTTTCACATTATAAACAAAAGGTCATGTTAGTGTCATAAGATTAAAAATAATTAAAAATTTTCATAACCTTATTAATATATTTTTTTTTTCTAAATTTATTGTTTTCATATTTTCAACTGGTGAACAGCATGTCTGACAGATCAGAAATTGCTGATGGACAAGTTAATCAAAATGGAGACAGCTCTTTAACTTCAAGTGGCATGTTATATGGAGACTACTTGCAGGTATAAGTTATCTTTTTATTTTTTAAAATTAATATTGCTTGTTATTATTAATATGCTTATTGTGTGAAGATTTTTTGTGTTTTATGTTCCATTAAGTTTATTAATAGGGCACTCTTAATGAGGAATTATTGAAAATACAGCATATGACTTACTTGAGATAATTTTGTGTTACAGTGAACAATTCATATATAAAAAAAAGTTGTCTGCAATGGCTGAAATGTATGATGCAGCATATTTCAGCCTATTTATTTCTTGGTTAAGAGTGCAGTTGAAGAGTTGAAGTCTTTAGCTCTATGGTAACATGTCAATGCCACAAAGATGGCTTTGTATGAACTCTATGATTTTTGTTGCTGGAGCATTTCTCATGATGTGTTTCCCAACAATTTCAACCTACAGCTCTTTAAGAAGAATGTCAATAGGATTCTTCTTTCTCAACACTAATTATGTGCCTCACATACAGCACTGATGTGATATAGTTCTTGTACCTCTTATGTGCAAGATAAATATTAATATATATATATAAATATATATATATCCACTTGGGTGGTCTGAAAAGTTCTCACCCTCAACAATAGATGGCAACACTATCGGCAAGATTTTTTTTTTCTAAGTTGGTACATCAGTCATAAGCATCCATGTGAAATTGCAAGTCATTCTATCAAGTAGTTTCTTTTTATACAGCTGTCGGAAGCCAAGGTGTTGTCTGCATCCCTTGAAAAGTATAAAATTGAGTATTGTGCGGTTATAAAATTCTTTGTAAAAGAAGGTTTAATGCCAAAAGAACTTCATTTGAAGTTCATAAAAGTTTATGGGCACTCTTTTCTTCTATTTTTGACAATTAAGAAATGGGCTCTCAAGTTTAAACGTGGCTGTACCAGCCTTGAAGATGATCCACATGAAGGACGTCCAAAAAGTGTAACAACATCAGAAATCATTGATCAAGTGCACAATATGGTATTGGATGACCAGCAAGTCAAAGTGCATGAAATTGCTGAGACTATAGACATTTCAAAAGAACGTGTAGGATATATTTTGCATGAAGAATTGCAAATGAAAAAGCTTTGCGCAAAAATTCTTTGTAAAAGAAGGTTTAATGCCAAAAGAACTTCATTTGAAGTTCATAAAAGTTTATGGGCACTCTTTTCTTCTATTTTTGACAATTAAGAAATGGGCTCTCAAGTTTAAACGTGGCTGTACCAGCCTTGAAGATGATCCACATGAAGGACGTCCAAAAAGTGTAACAACATCAGAAATCATTGATCAAGTGCACAATATGGTATTGGATGACCAGCAAGTCAAAGTGCATGAAATTGCTGAGACTATAGACATTTCAAAAGAACGTGTAGGATATATTTTGCATGAAGAATTGCAAATGAAAAAGCTTTGCGCAAGATGGGTGTCACACGCAGATCAAAAATGCACTTGCATGAAAATCTCCGAACAGTGCTTGGAGTGTTTTAATAAGAATAAAGCTGCTTTTAAATGTGTTTTAATTCAACAAGAATAAAGCTGATTTTGTGCATCGATTTATTACTATGGATGAGACTTGGATTCACCATTACACACCAGAATCCAAACAGCAATCAAAACAGTGGACAGAAGCCAGTTGTTCAGCAACAAAGAAGACAAGGTCATGGCATCGGTGTTTTGGGATGCTAAAGGCATTTTGTTTATTAATTATCTTGAAAAGGGTAAAACAATAACCGAGGAATATTATTCCAATCTTTTAACCAGACTAGACGAAAAAATTCGTGAGGAAAGACCCGGTTTGCAGAAGAAAAATATCATCTTTCATCAAGACAATGCACCTGTTCATGACGATGTTTTGGCAATGGGAAAATTAAGGGATCTGCACTATGAATTGTTGGAACATCCACCCTATTCCCCAGATTTGGCTCCCTCTGACTTCTATCTCTTCCCAAAACTAAAAATCTTGCTTGCTGGTCAGCGTTTTTCTTCGAATCAAAAGGTGATTGCAGCTGTAGAGGAGTATTTTGAAGATCTTACTGAGAACCACTAAGGGACATGATAATGGCACTGGAGCATCACTGGAATAAATGTATTAGTCTTAAGGGAGATTATGTTGAAAAATAAAAATAATTTCAAAATTATAAATTCATTTTTTCATTGTTAGGCCAAGAACTTTTCAGACCACTCAAGCAGTAGCGCACTCAGGATTTAATCTTGGCGGGAGGACCCTGAGTTGAGTAGATGATTTGAGAATACACACTATTCATCGCATACAACCTATGACTGAGCATCCACAACAATCGTTAATTCATAATTCATATGGATGTTAAAAGGGGCGAAAGTGAGGTGAGAGTGGCGGAAGGAAACGAAATTGAGAGAACGAATGAAACTAGAAATGGCGTGACGCAGAATGAATGATAGCAAAAAAAGAATGAATGATGGCGAAAGTTGGATGCATGTTAGACCGAAAGTACAGAAACAAAGAAAGATAAATGAGAGTGAAAGTGAGAAGAATGATAGCGAAAGTTGGACGTATGTTGGACCGAAAGTATGGAAACAAAGAAGGATGAATGAGAGTGAAAGTGAGAAAAGGGGATCGAGAGTTAGAAAGTTAGAAAGATTTAATGATAGAGAGAATGTGTCATGAGATTCAGAAGTTGAATTGGATTGGATGAGGCAAGAAATGAAATGGATGCGGAATGAAATTAAGAAAATTCAGGTCAAAACTATTAAAATAAATCATGATGGCATGAAAGAGTTAACGAAATATGAGCAAGTGGCGTTGTATGACAACTCCATTATTAAAGGTGTGCTAGAGGATAGAATGCACAAGGTATGTTTTCCAGGTGGTAAATGAGTAGAGTGATTGAGGCATTGGATATGAGGCAGGAGCGAGCAAAAGAATTAATAGTATTAATTGGTACAAGAGAGACAAAGAGCATGTCAGAATTGATATCAGGAGGCTGCTTGGAAGGATAAAAGAGAATAGTGTGACAGGAAGGGTAATCAGTGTGTTGCCTAGGTATGACTGTGGTGAAATGAGGCAGAGAGCAAGGATTATGAATGATATGCTGGCTGAAATGTGTGAGGAGATGGGAGTACAGTTTGTTAATATGTGAAATGAGTGTGAGGGACGAAGTGAGCTGTATGGGAGCGATGGACTACATTTGAGTGGTTATGGTGTGAGTCACTTGGAGAGACTGCTGCTGGAAGGTAGAGAAGTGAATAGAGAGAATGAATCAGATCGAGAGGGGATTGATGTGGAAGAGCAGGAGAGTAAGACAGGAGAGATTGAAGAAGTGGATATGAATGGGGAAGTGAGTGGTATGAGTATAGAAAATGAGAGAATGGGTGTGCAAGAGGAGCAGGGAAACGGGGAGGATCAGGGTGGACAGGGGTACACAGCATGAGAAAGGTGGATGCTCCAAGAGGAGGTGAGAGCATGTGTAGGCAGGAAAGGAATGGGATGACCAGGGATGAAGAGGAAACAGTTGGAATTGAAAAGGGTTCTAAAATGAAGAAGCAGAAAGGGAAATGGCCCCAGTCTAGCATGGAGAGATCACATCGAGTGAGTGGTATCAGTGGAACTAGCTGTAGATCCAGAAATGAGCTGTTATGTTTGTATACCAATGCTAGAAGTATAAGAAACAAGGCAGATGAAATGGTTGCACTAATTGTGTCTGTTCACCCAAAGATTGTCGGAATAAGTGAGACATGGTTGGAAGAGGATGACATCCTGACAGGAATAGAGATGGAAGGGTATGATGTGTTTCGTGAGGATAGAAAGGGTAAAAAGGGGAGGGGGAGTGTTATTGATGATAGAGAAAGAGTTATGTCCATACAAAGTAGAGATGCAAGATGGAAGTGGTGCCAGTGGTTTTGAGGCAGTATGGTGTGAGATGGAGGTGAATGGAATCAAATACTTGGTGGGATGTTGTTATAGACCAGGTAATGTGGATGGTGGCGATAGTGAAATGTATAGTCAAAGTAGCTAAGCAAATAAGAAAAGGCTGATCATTATGGGTGATTTTAATTATGGCAATATAGACTGGAATGATGAGATAGTAAATGGAAGTAAAGAAAATGAGTTTCTTGAGTTTTTGAGGGATAACTACCTCAGACACTATGAAACAGAGGGCACACGAGGATTAAGGGTCTTGGATTTGGTCATCTCATCAGAGGATGTAATTATAAATGAGGTATCCACCAATTGGTGTGAGTGACCATGAAGTGATTACCTGGGTGGTTACCAGCAGTGCAAGGACCACCTGGGAGAAAATGGTATATGTGGAACTACAAGGGGGGGGGGTGATTATGAAGAGCTCAGGAGACAGCTTGCAGGTGTAGCATGGAATGAGGAGTTAGCTGGAAAAGAGATCAATGCAGCTTGGGGGATTTTCAAAAACCATCTAGCAGATGCAATGTCTAAATGTATTCCAAGGGTGAGAAGGTTAAATAAGGTAGGTGTGAGATGGATGAATAAAGAGATCAAGCATGCGATACAGAGAAAAAGGGCATTGTGGAGGCAGCATAAGAGAAGTGGAAATAACCAATTTCATGAGGTCTACAAAGACCAAGCAAGGAGGGTGACTTAGTTGGTGAGAGTAGCTAAAGAGAGATATGAACAGCAGTTAGCTAATGAAGCCAAAAAGAATCCTAAGGAGATCTTTTGATATGAAGCCAGCAAAAGAAAGAGTGATTATGGAAGGATGACATTGATTGGAGAAAATGGTATAAAGACAGCTCTTGCAGAATGTGTGGTGGAGATACTTAATGAGCAGTTCATCAAGATCTTTCAATCTTGTGAATGTGACTTCATGGAGAGATTGAGAGCAGTTGATGATTATGGAGAGGAGAGACTGACTGTAAGTGAACAAGAGGTGTTTGGGGAGTTGAGTAAACTAGATGTAAATAAGGCTGTGGGACTTGATAATAATATAGGCCTATCTGTGTGTCAGGTGTTGTGGTTAAGTTGTTGGAGAAGCTTGTGAGAACTAGGATCCAGAGTTGGGTAGACAACAATGGTATAATCTTTGATTGACAGCATGGATTTGCTAAAGGGAGATCATGTTTTAGTAATCTACTTACTTATTACAATAAAGTGACTGCTTCCTTGGACAGAGGAGAAGGATACACAGTAATATACTTGTATTTTGCAAAAGCTTTTGATAGAGTACCTCATGATAAGTTGACAGTGAAACTAGAGCAGATGGGGGTTGGATATTAGATTAGTGCATTGAATTGGAGACTGGCTATCTGATAGGTATCAACAAGTTGTGTATGGGGGTGTGATATCCAGGAAAAGGAAAGTCACTAGTGGAGTGCCTCAGGGGTGTATTTTAGGGCCATTACTATTTAACTTGTATATTAATGATATTGGCGAAGATTTGGATGGAGATATTCAGTTGTTTGCAGATGATGCAAAGTTGGGACGAACCATAAAGAGTAGTGAAGATGTTGTGGCCTTGCAAGAAAACTTGAATAAACTGAGTGATTGGGCATGGAAATGGAGATGTGAGTTCAATGTTGCAAAATGTAAGGTTTTAAAATTTGAAAACAAAGATGGGATGCAGAATTTATGCTTGGTGAGAATATATTGTTGGAGGTAGAGGAAATAAGAGATCTGGGGGTGATAGCAGATAAGGATCTAAAATTTAGGGACACATCGCCAAAATTGTGAAAACAACACAAAGGCTTCTGGGAATGATGCAGAGGACACTGACGTGTAGAAGTAGGGAGATTCTTGTTCTGTTGTATAAGGCTTTGATTAGGCCACACATGGACTATTGTGCCCAGATTTGGTTACCGGATTTTCAGAAGGATGAAGAGATGTTGGAAAGGGTCCAAAGGCGACTGACTAAGGTAGTTTCTGACCTATGGAATGTTGAGTATGAGGAAAGATTGAGAAGATGTAATTTGGAGAGTGGAGAGGAGGAAGAGGGGAGATATGATAGAGACCTACAAGTTGGTAAGGGGATGTTATAAGATCAATGGTGGAGAAATTCTACAGAGAATAGTGGGAGATCAGGGGAGAACCAGAGGTCATCCCTGGAAACTGTATAAAGAGGGTGTGAGTAGGGTAGTGAGAGGCAGGTTTTTTTCATGCAGAGTTGTGAATGATTGGAATGCCTTGCCTGAGAGTGGTGTCTGCAAGGGGTTTGAGCGTGTTTAAGGCTCGGTGTGATGAGATGTGTGTGTGTGATAAAAGGACCTCCCAGATGAGTCTTTGACTCCATGAGGTCTTGGGGTAATAATAATAATAATAAGTAGTAGTAGTATAGAAATAGAAGACATGACACAACATAAATAAAAAAATGAATTTTAATTAGGAAAAAAATTTTTTGAAAATTTTCTAGTGTTTTTTACCTTTTTCTTTTTTTTGGGGGGCCCCTTTGATGCCCCCCCCCTGGTTTCACCACCTGCACCCACGTATATATATATTGAAGACATGCATAATATTGTGGGTTGGTGCTACAAGGTGAGCATATATAATATGTCTGCAACCAGTTTTGGTTTATAGCGGAATTGATGATGGATGCCTAAGCTGACTCCTGCTCTGTGGTGTTGTGTGTGTGTGTGTGTGGAGAATGGTGGAGTTCATATTACAGTTTAATGGGATGAAAGCAGCACAAGGAATAAATCAAACAGTGGTTTAATGGTTCTGTTATCACAGAGACATCATTAGAGATACAATACAAGATTTGTAACAATGCGCACACCACACACACACACACACACACACACACCAAGAATAAGTAAAGATATTAGATTGAAAGCCTAAAGTCCTAAAAGGGGGGTTTCTCTGAGGGTGCAGATAAACAGCCTTGGTTGTTGAACAGAAGATCTAAGAATTTCTCTTTCCTAAATCTTGGGAAGTTCCACACACCCACATTATTGAGATTCTGAAATGTGGAACATTTCAGAACATTACCACCATTCTCAAATCTTGTATCTAAAGAAAGGGTATCATCTTAATGATACCCTTTCTTTCCCAGTTTACTGGAAACCTATCCATGTGGGTCTGATGCAGTCACAATTTTTCCTATCATCTCCCCTTCACAACAATATGGTTTTCTAAAAAACACTTATCAACAGAGTAATCAATCTGTTCCAGTTAGGCTTCCCTCAGAGCAGAATTTACCTTCATTCACAGTACCTTTTTATCCAATGGCTACACTGCCAAAAGAATATAAAATTAACAAACTGCTCATTCTTCTCAACATATAGATTACGATAATGCTATTACTATATCAGTGGTACTAAAGAACTTTAAAGAATTATAATCCCTGCAATGCTCTTAAACTCCATATGAAACAGGCTGCTCTTTTTTGCTAATCACCAGCTCCTCTCTTGGTTTCAGGTTTATAGAAGTTTCCTTATTTTTGCAGCTACTATGGAAAAATATTACTGTGCTTCATTGCATAGTTAATGTAAACAATATAATTGTGCAAAACTTCTCAACGTTTGGTAAATGGTAATTTGTAGACCGCCCACTCAAGGGAGGTCTAATTACCTCTCAGGACTTTAGGCTTTCAGTTGACTATTTTTCACTTATTCAGTGTGTGGTTTCTGTGCATTGTTACAATTCTTATATGAAAATGAAGATATTCTAAACAAATCTGTAAGGATTCCAAATAGCAAACGTGAGGTAAATCTGACAATGTTGAGATTCCCAGAATAACAATTCTGGGAATCTCAACGATGGACAAAATGAATTGAATAGGGTCTAACACATTTTGTGAATTACACTTAAACATTAGACCTTCAAGGAGTTGCAAGAATGATAGCAAGAGGTTATCATGACCTATTATAATGTACATCATAAGTTATGCAGAAAATATTGTGTTTTGTGTTAATATATGGTCCTCATCTTATTGTGTTCATCTCTTGTTTTTCAGCTTGATCGTTTACTTAGCTGTCAGCAGTCTCTATCCCAGCTACATGGAAGAGAACCAGTTCATGATGAACATCTTTTTGTCATTACTCATCAAGGTAATGCAATTACATTAAGAATACCTCTATATTCCTTAATTCTGAAATATCAATATTTGACAAGATGCATTTTTTTTATCATATAGAAACTTCTGGAGATAACTACTATGTATGAGTAAGAATAAGTTGAATTAAAATTTATCAAATCATGCAGAGTTAGAATGAGTTACTTTTGTATCCGCTTGAACCAAAACTAGGTTGCAAGACTGTAATAATCACATGTTACAATAGAGGGACCCCCCCCCCCCACACACACACACCAAACATCAAAGTCAGGACTGCTGCTAGCAAAGCCTTAAAGATAGAACAGTTTATTGTCAAATTATTGAAGTCTTCAAAGGAGTCAATTCTAAAGAAGTTGTCAGCTGTATTGCCATTCCATATATCAGAGGTGTCTCTGAACAAATCTTCAGATTACTTAATTCCATTGGCCTCAGAGTAGCTTTTTGCCCAATTAATAAATTTTCCTCCTTTCTAAGCTCTATGAAGGACAAAATTCCTCCTTTGGCTTATCCTACTGTATATCAAATTCCATGCAAGTGTGATTTATCATACTTCAGACAAACTAGCAGATCGATAGCTGTTGATTGTAATGAACATCCACAAATTAAATCTGTATTAGATTTCATGAACCAAAACAGTATGATATGGTGAACATCCGTTTCCTTCAAACATAGCATTTTGCAGAAAAAGACAAGTACTACATAAAAGTTGTTTCTAATAAAACAGTTGTATAAAGTGAAACTGATGGGCTTAAGTTATCATCTTTATGGCAAATTGTTCTCCTTCACACACTTTCATAATTAATTTTTTTAATAGCATATATAGAAATGTTGTTGGCATTTCATAGCAGTTTAGACTGTGCTACTCTTCTTTATTCACATATGGTTGACATGTTCTCATTGTTGAAAATGTGTCGACCACAATGAGTTTTCATTATGTTATGTGTGCCTTGTTTAATTTTGAATTCATACTGAAGATGCCCCTGATACTTGGGCAACTTTATGCTATTAAAAATATTAATGTAAGTCTTCATTGCATTAATTTTTTTTTAAATTTAAATATCTCCTTATTTCCATTAGTTGACAAACAATTAGATTAGGGGCACAGTAACCACCTTTACACACTCCTTAAAAATTATATAGTAATATATATCATCTACTGCCATGGTCTTATTACCATCTGGTCTACTAAACTCTTCATGCAGTTCATTCACAATGCTGCATTAGTTACCATTCTGTTATCTTTTCTGTTGCTCATCAGAGCAGAATAACTCCTTTGACTTACGTGGTTCAACTAGGCAGTCTTCTCTCAGTTGTAAGTTTCTTTCTTTACCATTCTTCTTTTCTAAACTCTTCCTGTAGCTCATAAATGACAGTCTCTCACTGAATCCAAATGTTATCTACAGCTTTGTTGATGACAGTATACTCCATTCTTCTTTATTTGATAAACCTTGCAGTACAAACCTTATATCATTTGAAGCTCTGAGCTTTCATAACCAATTCCTTAAACTCCTATCTCCTTGATATTCTTTAGTAGGGTACAGATAATCCTTGTGAACTTCTGTGCTAGTAAAACATTCTTGTCTTATTTCTCACAAAAAGTATCTCACTTCACTTTCCTTTACTTTTGATAATACCTTGATCTCCAAACATGATCAGATTTCTCTATTTGGATTGACATATATTTAGCTGGAAAAGAGATCAGTGCAGCTTGGGGGATTTTCAAGAACTATTAGTAGATGCAATGTCTAAATGTATTCCAAGGGTGAGAAGGTTAAATAAGGTAGGTGTGAAATGGATGAATAAAGAGATTAAGCATGTGATACAGAGAAAAAGAGCATTATGGAGGCAGCATAAGAGAAGTGGAAATAACCAATTCCATGAGGATTACAAAGACCAGAAAGACAGGTGACTTAGTTGGTAAAGGTAGCAAAAGTGAGATATGAACAGCAGTTAGCTAATGAAGACAAAAAGAATCCTAAGGAGATCTTTCGATATGAAGCCAGCAAAAGAAAGAATGATTATGGAAGGATGACATTGATTGGAGAAAATGGTATAAAGACAGCTCTTGCAGAATGTGTGGTGGAGATACTTAATGAGCAGTTTATAAAGGTCTTTCAATCTTGTGAATGTGACTTCATGGAGAGATTGAGAGCAGTTGATGATGGGGGAGGAGAGACTGACTGTAAGTGAGCAAGAGGTGTATGGGGAGTTGAGCAAACTAGATGTTAATAAGTCTGTGGGTGTGGTGAAGAGGGGAGTGAGAGCTGATGTTTTTATGTGGAGAACGGTAGGAGAGTGAGATGTGTTGGCATGGTGCATATCAATCATGTATGTTGAAAATGTGAATGAGGTTCAATTATTTGACTTCATGGAAGTTGTTAATAGTAATTAATTTTGAAGTGTTTGAAATAACCTACTATCTGAATAGGGTATTCCATTAAATGATTTTGCTTTTTTTTTTTTTTTCTGGAGAGGACTTTTGATATCCCCTTCAGCCACATCATTGAGTGACCGCCTCTTCCATGTAATATTGAGAGGCATAATAGTGGCATAATTTGAAACCACAGGCTTTGTGGTTTCAAACTTTTTTTAATGGGATCTTATTTTAATCATTTGCCTTAGAGCAGTGTTCCTCAAACTTCAGATATCAGCATACCCCTTCTTAAATTTTCATTATTACCAAGTACTCCCTTATGAAAATAATAATAAATAAATAAATAAAGTATATTTCATTTAAGTGTTTATTTTATTTGAATTTATATGTTCATGTAAACAAAAAATATGATTTATTTTTAATAGAACAAAATTTGGAATAGATTCCTCTTCATTTCCCGTCCATGAAAATCCACATTTCAAGTAATTCATATTATACTTACGAAGATTTTTCATCTTCTTCCTAGTTGGTTTTCTAGGGATGTCAGATGACACACCCTTATCAATTTCATTTGATCCGGATACAATATCAGTGTTTTCTTGTTGCTTACAGCTACTTGTAATATTTGCTATATTGCTCTCTTTTGTGCATTTTATAAATCCAGTCTTGAACCAATGATCCATACTTAAGAATTTGAAAGCTAAAAAAAGTACTGTATTTACTCAAATATAACTCGGACTTTTTTCACAAAATTAAAGCTAAAACATCGTGGTGTGAGATATATGTGAGGATTTTTGGAAACTAAAGTTTTCAGAAAAAAACTGAAATGGTGTGACTTACCAAGAAGCTCCTATTCGCTATCACTACTTTTGGCATCGAGAACAGTTTCCTTGTGTGCATCGTCAAAGTCATCTTCTCAAATAGCTACATCTTCTTTCCCATTATTTCAAGCAAAAATTAACAGTAATTTACAAGATTTGAGATATGTAATGAACAATCCTTCACAAATTACTAATGAGAAATAAAAGCAGGGGTGCTTAAGGGTCAAAGCTATATAACTGAGAGGAGACCTCCACTTAGCCTTCAAAGGAATGCAGAGAACTGACCAGGGCTTTTGATCTAATGTCCAATCCTCACCTTCTCGTGGTGCACCCTGTTATGTATCCACCTGGATACTGAACGGATGAGGATGGGCTGGAAATTTCAGATTTAGCCAACCAAATTGTATTTGTGTTTAAACCAATTTTAACTTGTGGATCTGAGAGCTGGGTCAGAAGTAAAACACTTGTTCAAAGACTAGAGATCGCAGATATGAGAGTCCTGAGAAAGATTAGGAGCATGAACAGATGGCATCAATGGCAGTATCATATTAAAAATGAGGATATTAGGAAAGAACTTGATATTGTCGGCATCCAGGAATGCATTAGCAGAGCTAATCTCAGGTGGTATGGTCACTTAAGCAGAATGGGAGAGGAAAGATTAACAAACCAAGTGTTCTCTGCCAGGTTGGCAGGAAAAAACCCAGATGAAGACCAAGATATAGGTGGATTGATAGAGCAAAAAGTGCCTTAGAAGACGGAAATATAAGACCTGATAATATTGGAGTCTTGACATTTAACAGACTGATTTGGAGGGAAATTGTAGATAGGAAGTTAGTAATGATGTAAATTTTTCATGTAGTACTATCATATCCTGTACACCCCCTTGAGGGTATATATCAGGAATTTGATAATGATGATGAAATAAAAGCAGAACGTGAAACAGACAGCAATCGTATGCCATTAGAGATTGAGCAGCCATGAAGAAGTGCATATGATTGGTGTAGTATTAACAAAAGGTCATGCAAACCAAAGACAAAGGCAAGCCAACAGTTGAGTTGAAATGCTCATTCTCTTCAACCAAACTCCATAATATCTGAAACACATTCACTATATATTTCTTAGTTTTAACACGTTCATGATGGGGTGGTGTCAAGCAAAAACATATGTTGCACAGGCAACATATGGTTTTGCTAGAGTCTATACAGCAGTTTCTGTTGGAGGGGAGATGTGATTCATTAGTTAGTGCCGTTTTTATCCCAGTTTTCTCTAATTGCACTATTTGTTGAGAAATATATTACACAGCCTGTAAATGTCTCTGTACCTTTTTCAGTGATACAATAAAACTACTTGTTTTTCTTACGTCTTCAGTATAGTGATGCTGTTGGGGCGGCATGTAGTTTACCACAGGGAGCGAATTACTATCTCCATGACATTCACATCGTGGCAATAGTGACTCACAATTTGAGTAGGAGAATTCATACATAATATATAATTTAGTGAGAAATATATACTTTTAAAATAATTTTTTTTCCTTAATAATGATTCCATGCGTTAATGATGCATAGCCAAAAATTGCCACATACCTCCTGAAGAACCTTTCGTGTACCCCTGGGGGCATGTGTACCACACTTCGAAAAACACTGCCTTAGAGGAATCTAAAATGGATATGATCTGTCACAAAATCTGTGCCAAAGTGATTTTGTCACAAATTAAAAAAAAAAAAACTGGCCAATTTACTATTATTATTGGTTGGGCATCTTCTAGGAATCTTAGAACTGATCATAAGGAGTCAATTTAATAACCCATATAATGCATACAGTACCTATCATATGTCTTCTTTATTCATTTCCCTCTTCTTCTACTACTACTTCTTCTATCCTTCTGACAACACTCACAAAAGAATTCCATCTGGCAACTCATTCCACTCCTTAACCACTTCACAAGCAAAAAAAAATCTAGTTCCTGCATTTTCGTTGGCCACTCACTATTATTCCATTTCCACAGATGAGCCCTTATTCTTTCCTCTTCTGCATTGTATTTAAAAAATTCCTTTGGCAATAGTATTTTAAATTTCCTTTAACTTATGTGTCTGTCATATTCTTTTTTTTTTATTCTACCTATCAACAAAATTTTGCAATCAAGTTCATAAGAGTGCTTAATAGTATAAACAACACCAGAAGAACAAAATAAATAATTTATTAAATTGTTAATATTTTGCTGAATGATTTCTACAAGCACCTCATCATCATCTTCAATTTCCTGATATACATATATGCCCTCAAGGGGTGTTCAGGTTACTACAACAGCACTACATGATTAAGTTTTCATTATTATTAATCATCTATCAACAATTTTCCTCCAAATCAATCTATTACTTGTTAGCACTCCAATATTGTCATACCTAATATTCCATGCTTCTAAGGCACTTCAGATTGAATCAATCCACCTAAACCTTGGTCTTCCTTTGGGTCTCTTTCTGCCATCTTGGCATCAAACACCTGTTTTGCTAACTTTTCCTCATCCATTCTATTTAAGTGGCCATACCACCTTAGATTAGCTCTTCTGACATATTCTTGAATGCTAATAATGTATAGTTCCTTTCTAATATCTTCATTTTTAATATGATTCTGCCATTAATGCTATCAGTTCATTCCCCTAATTTTTCTCAGAATTAGGGGAGTGAACCCTCATATCTTTAGTCTTTGATCAATGGGGATTATATTTATGATCATATTTATCTAGGTGGATTGACTCATTCAGAAGAGTGCCTTAGAGTGCTTCCCAAACTTCTGGATGCCAGGGTCCCCTTTGGAAAAATTAAAATATTTCATGCCCCCCCCTCCTCGAAAAAAATCATAATATAGACATATATTATTATAATATTTATTGTATTTATATTCAATACAAAACATACACAGCGAATATTGCAAAAATCAAATGCAAACAATATATTTTTAGCATCTTACATACACGTTTGACATGGCACATTATCTCATATTTTTATATAGATAGATATATTGTTATCGTACATTTGCAGTACAAGCACATGAAACATAAAACGATTAGTAATAAAGAAAGAACTGAAAACATAAAAGAAGTTTAATAATAATTTAATGGGATGGACATGTTTCAATACTGCTACACAAAAAGTCAATATCAGGTGAAATATTTGAAACTGCAATTCTTAGATTTCTGCTTTGAAATGAAACTTATATGAATAAGCATATATTTAATAATATTCATTAAGCGCTGAAATATGCAGGAAGCAAAATTTGTGAACCCGCACCAATGTGTGATTTTTTTCCATTAAAATATAAAAAAATAAAAAAGAAATAATAAATAAAATTTAAATACATTTCTTTTAAGATAAAAAAAAATCTACTTAGTCTTAAAACATTTTAAATTTGTTTTCATTATTTCATGGCCCCTTCAACATAACCTACAACCCCACCAAGGGGGCCACGGCCCACAGTTTGGGAGGCGCTGCCTTAGAAGACCAAAATATTAGATACAACATTGGAGTGTTGACATGTAATAGACTAATTTGGAGGAAAATTGTTGATAGGTAGCCTGCATACCTGTTGGAAATTAATGAAGATAAATTTTACAAGCGTACCATGGATAAAAGGAATGGGAATAGCTTTCTTGTGATCTTATGTGTCAGGTGTGGGAGAAATGGGGGGTTTACAGTGTTTTGTCCATTTTACAAGTATTACAGCCATTGGCTAAAAAAATGCATGATAAAATCAGAAGAGAAGCAATGGTATTTACTTAAGTAACGATTTAAAACAAATCAATCATCTCCTGACCAGAATCCCTGCCAATCCTCTCTGCTCACCCAACAGTTTAGATCTTAACCAGTTCTCCTGCTATGTACACTTTTGAAGTGACTGCTCCTCTTGATAATTCAAATCATAATCTCATGTAAGTTTCATTCTTGTGGAACATCCTTTCCTCAGCCGTTCACAGCCTCATGTAGTTTGGCTCTACAACAATGCCAAGTGGGAAGATCTTTTACTCCTCCTTTTTTGTAGTCAGACTACTGTTTCCATTCTTTACATCCAGATACTTCTTGTAATCCTCTTATGGAAATTATTCATGAAATGGAAGTTTTCACCCCTCATTTTGTTCAAATTCCCAACCTATATCCAAGTTTTCCAATGAGTGTGCCAGTATGGTCCAACAGAAGAAAAGAGCTTATTGTGAGTGGCTTGAGACAAAAATTCCAGCTTCATTCACAGTCTATACTGAAGCTTGCCATACTTGAAAAACCATCGTTAAAAGGGCTAAGTGTATAAAATTTGCCAGCTGTGCCAATGGGTAGTCATGCCTTCTAATCCCTTACAAATGCTGTTAGTCATAACTTGTGTCCATCTTGTTTTCTCCTCTTTCTCACCCAAATGGTAGCATTGCAACATCATCTAAAGATAAGGCTGATCTCCCAGCATTATTCTTCTCATTCAACTCCTGAAGGCAAATCACCTCTTTCTTTTCCTGGACAATTGCATCTCACCTTCTGTAGCCTTCTGCCAGAAAGACATCAGAAGAATCGTGAACAAAGTGGATACCAAAAAAGGCTTCTGATCTTGATGGAATCCCACCAGATGTGCTTGAGAGGCATGCTTCTGAACTAACGTTAGTTCTTTATCTTCTGTATACTGTATCATACTCAGCTGACATCCACCTTACAGCATGGAAGCAAGCCTATATACAGCCAATTCCAAAAAAAAAAAAAGGTGATGTGTGTTCCATCCAACTGTTGACTTGTTGCTCTTGCCTCAGTGTTATCCAAAGCAATCTAGAAAGTCATCAATCAGCTAACTAGCAATCACGATCCATAGCAGGTCTCCTGTCCTTCATCACTCACTTCTGGACATGTGCCGTGCAACAGTTTGCAGAAACCTGTACTGTTGCACTTGACATTTCTAAGGTATTTGATAGGATCTGTTATCAAGGGTTTTTCAGCAAATTGCCACTTTTTGGTCTGCCTGCCTTCCTTTGTAATTGGATTACCAGTTTTCTCTCAGGTCTGCTCTTGCTGATCCAAATCCTATTTCAGTTTTGCTCATGATAGCACTCTACACCCATCCCACTCATATGACAAACCCTGCAGTTCCCAAACATCAAACTTCATGATCATCTATGATAAGTGCCCTAAACACTGATCTCCACACCATCCTGTACTGATTTGACAACAAGCTGACCACCTTTGATGTTTCCAAAACATGGTTTTACCTGTTTTCTCACAAAAAAGACTTTATTTCTTCTCTGTTTACCTTTGATAATGCTAAACTTAACAGTCAAGACCATCTACTCAGAACAAACTAGATACCAGAACTCACTCTTAGTCTTTTTTGTCATAATCAAATCACTTCTATAGTATCATCAGCTCCAGAAAACTTGACATCCTTTTTCATTCAAGCTGTTACTTCTCATCTGTCCATTAACTCCATTTACTCTATAAATCTCAAATCTTCCCACCCATGGAATAATTTGCTGATATTTGGGATGTTGCACATAAGGCCTTTCTAAAAATACTTCATGCAGATCAGAGGAAAGTGGTTCATTTGATTGATAACCTCTTCTCTCACAGACTTTCTTTAGTCACTGTTTCATAGATGATCAGTTTACACATTGTGTTTCTTCTACAGATATTTCCACAGGCACTGTTCATCACAGTTAACAACCATTATATCCTTATTTTGCACCCAACATCCTTTTATAGTGTGAACTGCAATCTCGCCAACCATGCTATTCCCAGCTGTTTTTAATTTCACCTTCCTCGGTTCTTAGCCCCCCCCTCCACCACCACAGCATTTATTTGCTATAGGCCTTGCAGCCTCTTGTGTGTGTGTGGGAGTAATTATAAAAAATATATTAATATATAAATATATCATGATATGCCCCTTCAGTAGTCAATATGAATTTCTTTTGATATTTCTAAAGCATTTGATTGTGTTTTGCACAGAGACCTATTAATAGTAAGCTCTGTCTTCTGACTGCAAGTTTGTTGCTGGCTTTCTTTTTGGTTTAACATTGCATTTTATGGTGGATGGGTTGTTGTCCTCAAACTTTACAAAACTAAAACTGGGGGTCATCAACAGCTTTCTTGAACAAAGTTATGTTCTTTCACCAATTCTCTTTCTTTATATCGATAATTATCTCCAGGTGACTGCAAATCAACTACACAGTTTTGCTGCTAACAGTATAATATAAACTGCAACTGAACTTTTACATTTAACAAACCTTACACCATACATTTAATGCATCCAAAATATCACCTTTACAACTCTAAATTCTGATATTCAAACCATTCTTCATTGTGATTCTGATAATTTTGTTAACTTAAATTTGTAGTAAAAATGAAGCATCCAAATTTCTTTGCAAAATGGAAAATTTCTGTTCTTGAAGACAAT